>NC_139574.1:7563235-7575735 GCF_946808225.1 Silurus aristotelis
TGCCAAAAGTATGGGGACCCCTGACCTTCCCTGCAATATGTGGTTCTTCTCTAAACTGTTACCACAAAGCAGGAGTCACACAATTATAATGGACATCTTTGGATGCGGTATAATAAAATTGTATCTTCTTCTTTTGGCTGCTACGCTTAGGGTCTGACACAGTGGTCTATGTCTCTATATATTTTCATATATAACACTGACCCTAACCCTATATTTTTATTTATTTATTTTTTTGCCCAGGAAACTTGGTAAACTCTTGTTAGAGCAATAGGGTGATATATGATTATATTTAGGTAAAGTGTTTTAGTATGCTTTTCTGATACATTATTCCTGTCTATACATTATACATAATTTATTAATAGGACTTAATTGCACTTTTATAATAAATAAATAAATATAATAGACATTTAATTGTTAACTAAAGCAACTGTTTAAAACTTGGTACTAAATCCTAAAATGGTCACCAATTCCATACTTTCATCCATCAGTCCATCCATCCATTTATCCATCCATCTATCTTGGGAGAAGAAACGTCTTCAGGAAACAGTATTATGTTTGGCCCTTTCTCAGCGACAAGCTGCCTCATTCATCTTATTATCTTCAAAAGAAAGTTATTTATAACTGTTTATCTATTTACTAAAATGTATGTAGTTATTAAATGCAGTATTATGAAACTTTTTTGGATGTAAACCTACTGCACTGCTGGGAGTTTGAAAACAAACCCAAATCCCATGATACATAGAGTGTCCAGTAAAAATGCTTTTGGACTCGTCTGTGACTGATAATTATTTATTGTTGATCGTTACACTTAACTATAATGATTTATCAGATGATTCAAAGCAAATGATCATTATGGCAGCATCAAATCCAGTCCAATCCTGTACAAACTAATCCAATCCAAATTAATTTATCAGAATATTAACCCCTGAGATTGTTAGAGGAAAAAAAAAACTCAATTACGCTGTTAAAAAAAAAAAGTACGGGTTGCCAAATATTCACTACTGTAAACACTAGCTAAATGTTCACTTTTCCTAGATTTGTTTTTTCAAATACGCTCAGAGTCATTGAGAGAGAGACATTAAAAACACAACAATGGTATGAAATGTTGGTCAGTGACTCATGAAATGACTGCTGGGTTAATATTCTCTGTTATTGCTATTGAAAAAAAAAAGAGGAAAATGTCTTGCATGCTGCAATATTATGCGGTTTTCAGCTTGGCAGGTTCATTTCCTTGTGCTAGCTTTGATATGGCTTTTGAATGGGCACAACATTTGAGTCAAGCGCCCTCTACACACGCCCCTTCACACACACACACCCGCACACACACACACACACACACATACATTGTTGCTTTCTATAGCTTACTTTAAGCATGTTGATGAAGTCTCTCAGGTCTCTCACATCCTCCATCTCTTTATAAAGAACATTAAGAGCATCAAACCTGGAATGTGTAAAGCTCTGCTTTATACCTCAAAGTAAGCTGTTTGGAAGAGGGGAGACACGGACATGGAGGGCAGACACGCCACTGCATATGAAACTCAAATACATGGGCGTATCAAGACTATTGGAAATGAGACAACGTTGCTAAGTGGTGAATAAAACACTTGATGTGAGTAATGGAAAATAACCAGCACCAGGGTGGTGTGATGTGATGCAATGCGGTGTAGCTTGACACAAAGTGAAGATAACATTAACTATCTAGATTGAATTGTTTTCTGTAAAAAGTGTCCATTAAAAAAGAACTACGATGATCAGTCGTCTTTAGTTGCATTGAATGCTGTAGAATGTTCAGGAAACAAGTTAGTTCCTCTTATCCCTTAAAGGAGATGGAAATAGTCGTTAAGTCACCAGTATGTGTTTAATCTTCCCTTTTTGAGGCTACAAATAAATAAATCAATTCATTCATTTATTAAGAAATACAGAATCTTTTCAGATTTTTGTCAAGACGAAATCGAGTGCAGGTACAAGAATATGAAGAACAAGGCACTGGAGGTCTGTGATATTTCTGCTGTGTGTGTTTGTCTATTGTGATCAATTGTGTGTACTTAGGTGTTCGACTAACCAGAGCAGGATCATGTGGGCTGGTGGGAGTCCATGAGGCAGATGGGATATTGATGAGATAATTTACAAACCACAGGCATATGTTTTTGCAAAAACCTTTCCTTTCTGGTTAAATTATCAGATTTATCCATGTCTCTTACAAAACTCTGACAACATCAGAGGGGTTTCCAGTTATTGACCTGACAGTTACAATAATAATGTCACAAAGTTGTATTTCTGCCTCAGACATTCTAACACACTTGAGAAAACAGGAATCATCAGAATGTTCTTGACTTTCAAAGCGCCATATTTTAGACCATCAGCGTTTTAGTGCCATTCAGTGAATGAGATTAAAACACCAGATTCCTTTAAGTTGTGCTGCATGTAAAGAAGCGGCACAGCTGCAGGAATGCTTTAATCAGATTCAAACCATATAGGCACAATTGTAGCCACAAACAGGCGGAAGGTCAGATCATTTCTAAACAAGATTTCAAACCACAAATACCAGCATAAATCCAGGCAAGCAGGCTGGATACGTTAGAACAGAGCAGCACAGATACTTTACAGTACAGTACCGTATTTTCCAGACTATAAGCCGCTACATTTTTTCCCACGATTTGAACCCCGCGGCTTAAACGATGAAGCCACTAATTTATAGATTTTCCTGGGTTTTTCCCAGTTTCACAAGCTTCAAGCCAAAAAACTGAACCCCATAACATTAGACAAATGAAATTGCAGAACGGGTTCAGGTGAAACAATAAAACTCTTTATATTAAATCAGATGCGCTCCCACTGAATCGGGTCGCACCACATCATAAATATGGATGATGTTCCTCTGATGTTTGACCTGCCGCTCACTCGGACTGTCAACAGGAAATGCGAATCATTCGTCACGCTAAAATAACAGCCGGCCATGAAAAACACTTCACCTGTGTTCTGAGCTGCACGGCATCGGGAGAAAAGCTTCACCGATGGTGATTTTTAAACGCACGACGATGCCAAAAGATAAACTCCTGAGAGAAATAGTTGTGAAAGGAAGGAGGAAGACAGTGAACAATGACTTTCTTGGTAGGCTACTGTTTAGATACAAGCCGTGTAACAGACACTGTCTTTCGTTAAAGCCTGTGTACAGTTCATTAGTTTCAGTGTAGGAACCTGCGGCTTATAGACAGGTGCAGCTTATTAATGTTTAAAATCTTTGTCAAATTCAGTGGGTGCGGCTTATATTTGGGTGCGCTTAATAGTCCGGAAATTACGGTATATAAAAATATCTACAACTATACAACAAACATTAAATGTTCAACTGTCCAGTGCTGCATCCTAATTCTCTAATGCTATCTATCCTAATATATAGCATCTGAGATTAGAATGAATGTGTACCAGTTGTTGAAATCCTAACAAGTATCCTAAAAGTACTCAGGATAATGTAAGATTTTCAAAGAATAAAATTGTGTGTATTGGTCCAACTTGTACTGCTCCCAATGTCTCTATGCACAATGGAGGAATTTCGTGAGGAATTTGTCCTCGTGAGCGTTCGCTACAAAGAATTCAACCGGAAAACATGACAAACGAGTGGATGATGCGAATTCAGTATTTGAGTTAAAGAACCTCAATTTTGAGCACCAAGTGACGTTTTGAAGTGACTTGCAAAATGGATGGATATGGTGTCAAATTACTGCACAGTATATTGTATATTACTATATATACAATATATTATTACCTACTGCACCACTCACCCCTGTATATATGGACCTCATACACTATTTATCATACTGCTATTTATTGTAAATTAGGCCACTTATGCACTTCTGGTTGGGTGCTAATTTAGTTCACATCCCGACTCTTTTAGTCAGAGTCGTTCATTATTGTATCACGTGACTCCTATTGACGCTACGCAGTGCATTACACAGAAAACAGAATTGAGTAGTTCATCTTATGAGTCCTCTGGTCCGAGTGGTTCATTCTTTTATCACGTGACTTCAATAGATGCTACACAATGAAATAGATCAGATCCGAATCCTGACATTATTATTACAAAAATTATTGAAGTCACGTGACAATAGAACTCATGACATGGAAGCAAAATATATTTTATCATAATTATAAATGTAATAACGTGATTGATTTTAAAGAACGAGATTTAAAGAAGTCACTAAAATGATCTGATCTTCTAATCACTACAGTGAATGAAGAAAAGCTGAGAAGCAGCAATGAGAAGATCATTTATAGTGCCATGGTGTGTAGCCAGGCAACAACATTGTGTTCTGTTACATGATAGTATTTAAAGTGTTCGAGTTCTTGAATACGTTTTTGCTACATACTCAAATGTATGTACTTTTTATTTCTAGACAGAGTACACACTTTTAGTGCATAGTATAAGTGGGCAGAGAGAGACTCAGAAGACGTCCGTGGTGGACATATTTGTAGTTTAGGGTGACACAGGGGACATTGGGACAAAGGGACACCGATTTGGGCTGTGAAGTGACGAGAAGAAACGTTTCAGTTTTTCAAATGATACAATTTTTTTTTTCTTTTCTGTACGGCACAAAAATAAAAGCATACAAATGGACAATTAAATCTTCTGTCAACAGGCTTAGGAAATGATTTTTTTTCTCAAATAAAATTGATACATGGCAAACTAGTGAGAATTTTAAATAAATGCCACAATGGCACTGCTATAAAATTCAAAGAGACGCCCCGAGTCAATAAAACGTTCATTACTTTGCTTCGGATCAGACACAAAGCTAATACAGACAAAGATTGGTTTAAACACCTTATAAAGGATTTGCTCAATAAGCCTCATGTGCACACACACACTCAAACACACACACACTCACAGCCTGGAGGAGCTAGGAGAATCAATGGATGAGCAGGGATTTACTAGAGGGCATGAGGAGAGGAAAAAGAGAGAGAGAGAGAGAGAGAGAGAGAGAGAGAGAGAGAGAGAGAGAGAGAGAGAGAGAGAGAGAGAGAGAGAGAGAGAGAAGAAAAAAGAGTTATTTAATGTTCGTCATCAGAGGAGTGATGAACCTAAACTACTGCAAAATACCTAATCTACTCAAACAGCCATAATCATCTACAAACCAAATCTCTCTCAGGGCACATCCTGCCAGCAACGCGCTGAGCTAACGCTTCTCTTACACACTGAGTCATGTTTAAATAACACCATCGTTTCATACACACACACACACACACACACACACACACACACACACACACACACACACACACGGCAGCGAGCGGAGATACAGTCAGCTGCGTTAAGCAGTCTCTCGGCACTGCCTATTAAGATAAAGATGAAAAAAAAAAAATAAAACATCAAGAGTACCTGGAGAAAGCGCTGTAGCTAAACAGATGTCTTGATTCTCTGCCTGCAGGCCGGATTTGTTATGAAACAAGGACAAGATGGTTAATAATCATTAGGAATTAACAGCTCATGCTGGAGAAATATGATGCCGGATCATAAAGTGTCAAAACAGTCTGCCAAAGAAATATGGCTGCATTTGGAGATGAATCATTGTTTGGTTTGGTTTGGTTTTTATTTAAAAAATATATGAATGCATAGTTCACATATTTCACCAACCGGCTGCTGTGCTAGCATACGATTCTATTTCAGCGCATAATTTAAATGTTAGCCGACATTGTATATATTGTGTCTACATCTATGGAGTTTGCATTGTAGGAGATTTTACCCACACGAAAGCCTGTTATGTGCGAGAAAAGGGATTTTAAAATGTATTTCTCACGAATTCCAGGAATTCAGGAGATTACTGAAATATTCTCTATTATTGCAACAACTAAATGTGATTTATTAATTTGTATTAACACGCGATTGATGCAGGGCTCATTTCTGTTTGACCTTTTTTATAAAAAAAAAATAATCAAGAAATAAATATAAAAGAGTCGAAATTCAACGCAGCACACAATTATTCACGACGTCCTTTCTTTATTCAGATATAAAAAATAATAAACCACCGCAAAATTGTTTTAATCACTAAACATTTGATTTACCGATGCGCCATGTCTCAAATCAGCACCAAAATCCGTCATGATGCACGCATCCGGCAATTAAAACCGTCCGTGTGGAAACATAGCAAAAGGTGTCCTGATGATATTATATAATTATATATTATTATTATATAATATATAATACACACATATATATATTTAAAAACACAATCCGAAAAATTATCATTAGATATAAAAGATGTTATACAGGCAAAAAAGGCTACATATATACACATATATATATATATATATATATATATATATATATATATATATATATATATATATATATATATATATATATATATATATATATATATGGTTTAGTATGGAATGCGATTCTTTGTCATCTTAATTTTGTCCTGTATATGAGATCATATATGAAGTATTAGCTCGCCGTAATTACCCACATCCTTCAAAGAATTGTCACCAAATCACCCCCCACTCCATGAACAAAATGTGTCGCAGAATTAGCCTTATTTCATTGTGTCATGTCAGTGCTAGCTCATAAGCTTTGTTAATTGATTTGTGTCTCACAATGCAGTACAGTGCCAGTTTCTGCTTTCAAGATTCGGGTTCTGTAAATGCTCACTCTGTGTGTGTGTGTACAAGGTCAGACGGCCTTTCACGGATGCTAACGCTATTACGCTGTTGGTCAACATGGACTAAGAATGCTAAGCAGGCTGGGAAGCTAACTTTCTTCATGCTAGTGCTTTTTAAACACAAAAAATAAAGATGTTAAGCTCATGAGGTAAATTGATTAGGATCTCAGGATGAATCGGAACAACATATAAGGATTAATGTTTAAATAAAGGGTTTATAGATAAAGCTATCAGTATAAAAATGATTAAATTATTTGCTAACTTATATGTTATTTGTGAGAAGGCCCTCGGTTCTTTTCCCCTCTGGTCAAACCCCAATCAGATGATTTCCTTTGTGTTATTGAGACGTTTTTCCTCACTAAACTTTCACAAAAATCCAGCAGCCATGTCTTTAAAAAGCCAAGGGGGCCTATTAAGAGATAATGACTAATTATGCTAATTTATAAAGTTGTGCTCTTTCCTTCCTTGGTCATTTTATCAGCCAGTTCTCCACAGGGAACGGCAACCATTCAATGTTAATAAGCATTTTTTTTACCTCTCTGGACAAACGTCCAGAGGACGACGCCGTGTCCTAAATCGAGGAGGATTTCACAGTTAATCAGGGAAGTGGCTGCAAAAGTCGACGCTGCAGCTGCAGCTGGTGCTGCTGATGACCTTCATTAACCTTTTAAATGCCAGCGGCACCTCGCACAAAAAGCCTCCTTATCAACAAGGGACACAAATAGACAGCCTTTTTCAAAAATTAAATGTAAGTATATCTGTATTTTTTTGCCTTTTGCTGTAAAATAGATCTAGTATTAGCTGGGATATTAGAAAAACACACACAGATGGATTCTGTTCATATGGAACACGTAGAAATGGTGACAATGGTGAAAAATGTAGCAGCGAAGCAAGTTCGTTCTTTCTTGCGTCTTACTGAGACGCAGCACTGATTCAGAAACGGAGACACGCCGAGGAAGCGGAGACAGCGTCTCCAATGAGACTACAAGCCAACACACACACACACACACACACACACTCTCTCACATACAGAGAAAGGTGTATATGACCGGTCTAACCAGCACAGCACGTCAAAACAAAGAAATCAAGCGCAGCTCTACAATCCTTCATGCTCCGGTCAGGTCTTCAACCATCACGGCGATGTCAGACAAATGACTGACCTTGACCTCCATCTTCGTGTGTGGTAAAAATCTTCACAAAATGACATCTTTGAGCTAAGATTCGTCATTTTGTTTCTATCAGATCAAAATGATCAATGCGTCTAAAGTATCTCTGGGTTTGATTTGTATTCATGTAAACGCTCGTGTCAAAGCTGTCAACAAATACATTACTTTAGAACATATAGAGAAATAATTGTGATGAAATAAATCCATACATAGTGAAGACCACATAAAACGTCAAGCTGGAGTTTAAATATTATGTATACCATTATTAAAAAGAAGTGACTATGTGACCTACCTTGTGACCGTGTGATTCCTAGGAAATGCTCAACAAATTGCCTAATTAGTCCTTTAATTTAAAACAAACAAAAACTTTTTGTGCTCTAAATCGACACTCGATTTTCCATGACTCATTATGGTCTGAAATTGACGGTTGGCACAAACTCGCCAGGATCCACATTCATTCTGAACTCCAGAACCGGAGAACCGGAGAACAACAGGAGCATGGCATTCCATCATTTGTGCAGCAAGTCTGCGAACGAGCGAGCAGCACAAGGGTCCGGCGTGTATACATTATTCGCTCCGGAGGTCAGCTGACATGCCGTCAGACGTGGACGAAGCACAAGGGTGAGTTCTGAACACATCTGCCATGAGAAGCTTCAGATTGGAGCAATTTTATTCCAGTTACACGGCCAGGTGGGTGAAGAAACACTCGTCAAAAAACATGTAGTATTTAGTTTGTGAGCTTTGTGGACAAAACAGTTGACGAATTAGCATGAGGGCATATTAAAACCGTGACATGACACAGGTTCAACAGCTTTGTAGATTTTTTTTATACTCCTCCTGCTGTTTTATGTGACTGGACTTTTATTCCGAGGCATTTTTACAGCAATCTGGAGTATACAAAAAATGCACTATATCAAAATCATGCTTTTTTTTGTCCATGTTGTATAACAGTGACTCAAATATATTTAATTATTTTGTATTTCTGATTTCTGGAAAATCTGAATTGTAATTTCTGATATATCCTTATAGCAATGTAGGAGTGTAAGTCATGTTTATGCAGCATAATAAACAGCGGTGAATTATGTAAAGGTAAAGAGCAGACGTCCTACATGTACCTCTTTGCCTGATGATTTAAGCTCCGGTAATCTGTCCTGATAGACCGTGCAGACACCACTGAAAGGTGTGATGTCAAGTTAGTTTTGTACATTTTATACTATTTGCACTATGACTATACTTTTACCGCTTCCACTTCCAATCAGGTAGAAATAAATGTGCTTACATCTGATTCGGGTTTGAGTACTGTAGATTGTAATGTCGCTCTAATCTGTGGGATTTGTTTAGGCATCAAATGCATTAAAGTGCACAGTGTCAGAATAATCCAAAGAAAAAAACACAACAAAACATCAGCCACACAGGACTGTAAACGCAATTGATTCAGCTCTGGGAAAGCCTAAAGTTTATTATAATAGCACTTAGATTTATCCCTTCCATCTTCATTATGGCAGATTAGAGCGAGGGGGGTGGGGGTTAAAACAAAAGCTCTGACGTCACACGGCTTTGTGAAATTAATTGCATCGCCGTCTCGCGCGCTTGCTATGGTTCCGATAAGAATCTGAATCGCGGTGATAATGTCATGTAATGGAGTGATAAAAAAAAATGCTGAGTGGTGTTTTTTTTAAACTGAGATGTCAGAAAAAAACTGGGGTTCTAGAGAAGTGTGTGTTTAGTTATTAAATAAATGAATGAATGAATGACTGAAAAAAAGCAGGATGGAAAAAAGGAAGGAAGGAAAAAATTTCATAAATGTGAAAACTTTGTGAATTTTGCCGTTTTGGAATCACCGAGTGTAAAGTACGCCGGAAATGGTCATCATCAAAGCTCATCAGCTCAGCTGGAAAATTGGCACACACACACACACACACACACACACACACACACACACACACACACACACACATGCACAATGTTCATATGCAATGCCTAATGCTCTGTGACCATTCTTGTCGCTTCCATTATGTAAATACATTTGACTCAGCACTGCACTTATCGTTCTTCTCTCAATTACACAGGTTATTAATATCAGGGGTTACAAGAACAGCCTTAGGATAAATAATAATAATAATATAAAGGCTAATAATAATAATAATAATGATAATAATAATAGGTTCAACTGACAGCACGCTTTTTCATCCCAGTCGCCTTATTAAAACGTTTGGGTTTGTTTTTTATTTATACACCCGACACATCTGCTGACATGTGACACACAAATTTAAGTGAATCATTTAACATTTCCTGCTTGGAAGTGTGTGTATGAAGAAAAAAGAATGTGTATTACAATTGAAACAAACAGTAAAGCAGAGTATTGATGGTGTGCCCCAAAACGCAATCGAGATCAAATTCTATTCCCATTTTCTTGGAAAATAAAAAAAGCCCATAAAAATGCGAACAGAGAAAATAAGTGCAGTGAACACACTCCTGCCAGTCAATGTGAAGGAGATACAGAGGTGGTGTGTCTGGGAGCAGGAGGTCTGATCACCAACACGTTATCAGCCCCAAGGGTCTGTCACAATAGGCGATAAGCAACTGTCTCTCACACACACACACACACGCACACACACACACACACACCTGTCACGGTGAACGCAGAGGTGTTCCTGATACCCAGACGCCCTCGTTTATTACCACTGCCACCGCAGAGAGCTGAAGAAGCACAACGGCTGCCGTCACTCACCTCGAGCCTGGGCTTCGTTTACTCCTCAGCGCTTGTGATGAAATTTCCGAGGTGATCACGCAACAAGGTGGCAAGCAAAGTGGACAGATAACGGAGGGGTGAAAATAAGAGCATTCTGCAATGCCGTGCAACAAGTTTGGTTTGTTATTTTTTTGGTGTCTTAGTTTGTTTTTCTGGCGAATGCATTGATTGCCGAGAAGTAATAATAGTAGTAATAATAACTAAAAAATATATATAAAATGACATTGGTAAACAAAAAAAAACCCTTTTTCCAAATCCATTTAAAAGTAATCAACTTATGCATATATACTTAAGAACTATAGGATGTGCATGTCCACATGCTTTTATTTCCGTAACCTGCTGTATATCAATAACACGCCTACGAAAAGTTGCTTTCTGATATCCTAGAGAAGCTCAGCAATAAGATGTCCTTGCCTTGGACATGTTTGACCTTACAGTCTCAGACATCCTAATGAGCCCTAATGTGATCTCCAATCTAAAAACTGCTCTCTAACAGCAACACGTTACAGGGGACAATGGAAACAGACTACTGGTGATGCAGGACACGACCCCTGTCCCCTGTTTAAACTGGGCATGGGTAGTTTGGTGTGGCAGTGTGATATGACAGAGTCGTATAAGCGATTATAAAGGATGAAAGTGACATAATGGGAATAAAAGGAGCGTGAGGGCGGACACATTACCCACCGAGATGCGAAATTACGCACAGTGCGTCTTGCGCATCTGGACCTAAAAACGCCTGATATCTTCCTCGATGTTTCGGTGCACAAAAAGAATACAGAAAACTCAATCTTTATAAAAGGTGGACGTTTTTTGGTTTTAAAAATAAAAAAAAAGTGGGTATAAAAGATATAAAGAAAAAGGGGATAAAGCAGAAGAGCATGGATGCGTTGCGCGCAGGACACCATCGCACCGGCACAGAACACACACAC
This sequence comes from Silurus aristotelis, assembly GCF_946808225.1. NCBI lineage: Eukaryota > Metazoa > Chordata > Actinopteri > Siluriformes > Siluridae > Silurus > Silurus aristotelis. The sequence continues at coordinate 7,574,733 of NC_139574.1, forward strand.
TCACACACACGGGTGCGCACACATATACACACATACACACTTAAGAAAAGAATAAACGACTAAATTCATTATATTAAAAAAAAAAAAAAAAAAAATACTGATAATATGCCAGGATTGTGGGAGCGGAATGCTTGGATGAACTCCTGCTCTAAATGAATGACAATAGTGCGAATGACCTATAGCTTTGGGAAAGGTGTTTAAAAAGAAAAAAAAGAAAAAAAAAGATATAATAAATGAAGAAAAAAATAGATTTTACCTTTGCGCTTGGATCTTCTCCTCCTTCTGCGTTTAAACTTGCACCTGATCTGGCCGCTTCCCGCACCGCCGCCGCTGCTGCCGCCGAGGATTGAAGCCATCACAGCGGATCGGGACAAGTTGATATGCTCGGGGGGTTTTAATGGATTTTTTGGGGGGGCTGCAAAAAAATAAAACCACGAAAAAACTTGTTTAGGATCGTTGAGCGCGATGCATCAGTGGAGCTCTCTAACGCATCAGCTCAGTCTCCCTGCTCCTTGTCCTCACTGCTTCGCCCCTGCGCGCAAATGCCTCTCTAAACTAACCCTCTCTAAACTAACCCTCTCTCCACATTCGCATCTCACTCGGGTTAAAGCCGTGTGCTGTGCTCCCAAACGCTTTCAGCTTTTCTGCATCTCACCTACTGATTCTTTTTTTTTCTGTTTGGAGAAGCTCCACCATCTCCATCCAATCACATCGATCTGGATCTGAATATTCAAATTATAAACCAATCAGAACCCTAGGATCGATGTGACATCATAGTCATCCAGCCGGAGCTCCATCTAGAGCCGCGCCTCTTTCAAGAAAAAGGTGAGACTGAAAAGTATGGAAAAGTGTGTCTCAAGATATTCAATGCCTGTTCATACTCTAAAAAAAAATAAAAATGAATAAATAAATAAATAAAAAAATTTTTTGTCCTGGTTTTATGGCTGTAAAAGAAATCTATAATGGTTTTAATGATCCATGTGGGTCTGGTATAGTAAGTAAT
>NC_139574.1:7580735-7598235 GCF_946808225.1 Silurus aristotelis
TAAACATGTAATTGTTAAACAATTCTTGTTGTGTAACAGAGGGTAAACCGCTGCATGAGAAGTTTTTATAGGACAGTGTCAGGATGGTAACAACTGCATCATCATTGATTCCTGAGCACCAAAGTGCTTTATACCTTCATACTGCACTGACAGAAAAAAATCTTCCTTCTAGAATGTGTAACAGAGCAAGCTTTTAGATCACCACTTTCTAAAGTAGGTACATTGTTCTACATAAAACCTTTAAGTGGGCCCCTGTGAGACAAGCCAAATAAATTGGTATGCAGATAAATGGAGTGCCATTAAACTCTCAGGACCAAGTTGGAGAAATTGAAGTGGATTCTGAGCATGCGTGTTTGCTGTTGTTGTGTCAGGTGTGCGTCAGAACAAATCTAAACAATAACTGCTCTGAAGTTATTTTGTGGGTGTTTGAAAGCCATGATTAACCTTAACTTGAGATGTTTGGTATTTTAGTATCATTTACATTGCTATTCCTGAGATGCTTTTATCCAAAGTGACTTCTAGATGAGATGGAAAGCAATCCAAGAAGCTGGGCTTGTGTTAGTAAGGCTTGAACAGTGCTTGGACACTCTTTTACAAGGTTTTTCATAGGCCAGTGATATAATTCCTGTCATGAGTGCCAGTAGGTTGATAGGCTTTTAAGGTCCTCAATTGTTTATTCCAGAAATACAGGTTATAATGCATTGCTATTATAACATGAAAATACACCCTGGATGGAAGATCAGCAGTGGTGGACAAAGATCTTAAATGTCACATTTACATTACAGCACAGTGAAATTCTTTCGTCACGTATCCCAGAGAAGTAAGCATGCTGGGGTCAAAGTGCACGATCAGCCAGTGCTTAAACCCCCCAACCTTCTGATCAGCAACCCAGGGCCTTAACCACTAAGCTACCACTTCCCTTGGCTTTTGCATAATCCAGCTTGTCAGGCTAAAGAGTTAAGTGCCTTGATCAAGAACCCAGTTTCAGTTCAGCCTTGTTGTTAATACTATAACTCATTCTCCTGCCCATCATACCTTTTTTATGGAGAGAGTATTTTATACACAATGACCAGAACCTCTGCTTTTGCGACAGCTTTTTTTTAAGTTCAAGTTCAAATTCGAGTTTGTTTCTATAGCACTTTTCACAATGCACACTGTCTCAAAGCAGCTTTACAGAATTTAAGAATTAAAGTGAATGATGTGTATTTATCTCTGATTAACAGCCTGTGAGCAACTGTGGCAAGGAAAACCTCCCTTGGATGTTATGAGAAAAAAACCTTGAGAGGAACCAGACTCAAAAGGGGAACCCATCCTAATTTTAAGAGTGTGATTATAGCCTTTAAACAATACAGAACACTGGATAGTGAGAACTAACATGAGCACTGGAATGTATGTGATTATGAGTAATGTCCTTTCTACAGTCTTATACAGTCAGGTGATGTTATGAAACCAGGAGCTACTTAGCAACTCATAAAATAGCAACTTCTCCATGCCAGAGCCTTTAAACACTCAAAGAGGTCCAATGTCCAAACTCCACATGAAGTGGGATCCAAATGGCGCCGGTACGTCTCTAGATGGTTCAAGATGTTTGCGGGGTCGACATCTTCTTTTTTGAAGGTCCATAATCCTCATGAGGTGGGACGTGACTGGAACTGGTGCAACCTTAGGATGCCTCGGGATGGGCAGAGAAAGAGAAGCAGTGGAGAGGAATTAGCGTAGCTGCTGTTCATGATATTTACAGCACAAGTTGATAATGTGCATGTGATCAGATGTTCTGGAGCACAAGGTTATGATATGTGACGTGTGTTATGTGTAGGCTTTACAAAAAGATACATCTTTAATCTGCACTTAAACTGGGAGAGTGTGTCTGAGACTATTCCAAAGTTTAGGAGCTAAATGTGAGAATGTTCTACCACTTTTAGTGGACTTTGCAATTGTAGGAACTACTAAAAGTCCAGAGTTTTGTGATCTCAAGGAGCATGACGGATTGTAGTGTGTTAGAAGACTGGAAAGATACATGGAAGCCAAACCATTTAGGTCTTTGTAGGTAAGAAGCAATTGGTTGTAGTCGATTCGAAACTTAAAAGGTAACCAGTGTATAGATGATAAGATTGGGGTTATATGATCATATTTTCTCGACCTTGTGAGAACACTGTCTGCAGCATTTTGGACTAACTGTAGCTTGTTAATTAATGATGCAGGACAAACACCTAGTAATGCATTACAATAGTCCAATCTAGAGGTCATGAATGTATGGATGAGCTTCTCTGTATCCGATATAAACAACGTTTCTTAATTAGAAATATTTCTAAATGGTAGAAGGCTGTTTCTGTAATATGGGTGATATGATTTTCAAAAGACAAGTTGCTGTCTAAAATAACTTCCTGGTCTTTTACTGTTGAACTAGCATACACAGTACATGCTTCTAAATGCAAGTTGAATTGCTGGAGCGTCTGCACATTGGTTTTTCGACCGATGAGCAAAATCTCTGTCTTATCAGACTTTAACATTTTTAACACACTCAGTTAACCGAGCCAAATAAGGCAAATAAGTTTCCTCGGGTTTTGATGAGATATATAGTTGGGTATTATCAGCATAACAGTGGAAGCTAATCCCATGCCTTCTAATAATATTTCCCAAGTGAAGGATGTATATTGTGAAAGGCAGGGGTCCTAAAACTGAACCTTGTGGCACCCCATAATTTACTTGCTTTTTTTTTTATATACCTGGATAGTTCTCCATTTAAATCTACAAAATGGTAACAAGCAGACAGGTAGGATATAAACCAGCTTAATGCCTGTCCCTGAATGCCGATGTAATTCTGTAAGCGATCCAGGAGAAGGTCATGAGCTATAGTGTCAAATACAGCACTAATATGTAGTAAAAATAATAGAAAGATGTAGCCTTGGTCTGAAGCTAAAAACAGGTCATTTGTAATTTTTACTAGAGCAGTTTCTGTGCTATGATGGATCCTGAAACTGAAAGATATTGTTTTCTTGTAAGTAGGAACATAACTGGGCAGACACAATCTTTTCTAAAATCTTAGACAAAAATGAAAGGTTTGAAATGGGTCTGTAATTTGATAGTTCATTTGGATCCAAATTAGATTTCTTAATGAGGGGCTTAATAACTGCCAACTTGAGGGGTTTAGGGACGTGACCTAAAGATAGAGAGGAGTTAATAATATTCAGAAGAGGCTCACTAGCTGTATGTAACACTTTTTTTAGTAGTTTAGTTGGAATGGGATCTAACAGACATGTTGTTGATTTGGCTTTGGTAATAACATCATACAGCTCTTCCTGTCCTATACGTGTAAAGTATTGTAATTGTGGAGCTTTAGGTAAGACTGGATGCTGTTAGAGGTTGGACCATCACAATTGTGTTTCTAATCTTATAATTCTTTCAGTGAAAAAGTCCTCATTACTAAACTGTGATGGAATACTCTTTTCAGATATCTGATTTGTTGTTAAGTTAGCCAATGTACCTAAAAGGAACCTGGGATTGTTTTGGTTGTTTTCTATGAGTTTGCTCAGGTGCTCAGCCCTAGCAATGTTTATAAATGATTGTAGTTGCAGTTGTAAATGATTATTTTTACTCCAAACTCTTTTTTTCTTTCTAATGTCACTGAGAAAACCAAAAAGTGTATAGTTTTCCCTAATGTTGGAGAGTCCTTCCTCCAAATTTGCCTTTGGTATTTACAGTAATATCAGACACATTTTTTAAATCAAATTTTAATTATGTGACATCTTTCTCAATACCAGCTCGCTATAAGAATTATATTTGTCCAAATGCATTAGCATGCTGTGTAACCATAATATACTGTTCAGCTTGAACTGCTCTCAGAACTGCTGGTATAGAAAATTCAATCAACACCTCACCAATCAGATTTGAGAATTCAATAGGGCTGTGATATACTTTGAAACCAGGCTGAAATAGATTCTGTGTGAAATAACAGCACCTTTGTCGATGTGATTGTGTAGCAGGAATGTTTTCACACCACGATATGTGTTCTTCTTCGTTCCCACGGTAAGAAAGAAAAACTCCTGTGATTTAAATCGACAGAACGCTGAACAGTAATAATTGTAAACATACAATCCGCAGACGCTGACATTTTCCTAACAAAAGGTTATTTTTTTCCTTGTCAAATATCATTAGGCTTCATCTGAAATATGAACACTACGACTACTCTGTGACATTTACAGAAAAAAAAGAAAACAGAAAATGTACATTTGAAAACATGGCATATTTGCTGATGTCAGACAGCATAAGTCACTTTGGGGTGCTATTTTATAGCAGGAACCTTTCCATGCAGGCTGTAGGGTGTGTGTGTGTGTGCCTGTGTGTGTGTGTGTGTGTGTGTGTGTGTGTGAACACACTAGTGAGGTTGTTTGTAGGTGGGCTTGGGTGTTGGACGGTCCTTGGGGACGCTGCATGCCCGAGGGCCACCCACAAATATCCATGTAAATTGAAGTTTAAGAGAAATCAATAGCAGTGACAAGTTGCCAATGCCACTATCAGGGGACAAAATGGTGCAGCGGGGTGAACCATCCCAACCGGATACTGCCACAGGGTGTGTGTCTGTGTGTGTGTGTGTGTGTGTGTGTGTGTGTGTGTGTGTGTGTGTGTGTGTGTGTGTGTAAGTGGCAATTGTCCAAATGTGTACTTTGGTGTGACTTCAACTGAATAAATGAAAAAGACAGGATGAGATAAATAAAATGCAGGAAAAACAACAAGAAGGAAACAAACAAGACAAAGGCTCAGCTAAAAAAAACTGTAGATGTGGAAAAAAAGAGAAAAAGATGAGTGAAGAAGATAGAAGAAGATAGATTAGAAGTCTCTGGGGAATCAGTACTGATTGTGAATCAGGTCTGAGGGGATTAAGAGGCGTTGGCTTGCTCTTCTATCAAAATAACAATGATGTCAAATCAAGCTGTCTAATACACTTTTACTGGGCATTACTTTTATGTCAGTGATGATTGCATGAATTCATTTGTAGCTAAACATAACTTCAATATTCAGTTTGATCTGTTTCAAGGAATAAAAAAAATCAACAGAAGCCATTGCTGTCAATGCGGTCTCTGATATGCAGAGCTCAAATTGTATGTAAAAGTACAACAGTTATTATTTAAGTAATATGGGTGGAATTTGCATCTTTTCTTACAACATCAATCATTCATTCATTTATTTTCTTATTCGTTCTTTGAGCTTGTGGTGGTGGAACCAGAGTCTATCCTGGAAAAACGCTAGCTATGTGGCCAGAATACACTCTAAATTAAAAGTCCATCATAACGGCCCATGAACACATACATTCATACTTTCACACATTTTTGCATAGCCTTTCCAACTGATAGCATGTATTTTTCCCCAGGAAACTGAGGAACTCAGCATAACCTCAATGACATACAGTTATTAGTCAATACTATCATCATTACAAGAGATGAGTGATAGAGTTGCATACACACCTGTATCTTGCACGTTTCCCCCCTACCCCTTTATTCTTTTTTTCTGAATTGGGATCTTGAGGGTTAAGACATTTTTTGTCTTTTTTGACTGTTTTAAATCCATTATTTCAATTCCAGATTCAGCTCTTCTTAATGACGTGACGTCACCCAACCCTCGCCTCTCCTCTCTGAGTGTATGAGTGAGGGAACTTCTCTGGGTGGTGGGTGCACACTTCGAGTCCGATTTTGCTAAATGTTGTTGAGTAAAACATTAAATATTTGACTTATCAATGTAGTCAAGTGAAAGTAAAAGTCTCCCCAAATTGAAATACTTCAGAAAAAAAGTAACAGATTACATTTACTTTGTTCTTCTATGTTTAATTGACATTTACTGCACTTGGCTGTGATTTAGAGCGACTTATAAAGTGCTTTCATTGATAAATAGAGATCTGTAAGCTTAGTGGTTAAGGCATTAGACTTTGGCTCTGATGGTTATAAGTTCAAATCCCATCCACTCCTGGGCCCCTTAGCAAGGCATTTAACCTCATAGCTGCTCAGTTTCAACATTTTATATGTTTATTTCTTTTTTTTTTTTATTCTGAATAGAATATGGGTTTATGAGCTTGCATTCAGTTTTAATTTACATTTTACACAGTGTCACAATTTCTTTCGAATTGGGGTTGTACTAGTATACATAATTATATAAATTAATTATATATATATATATATATATATATATATATATATATATATATATATATATATATATATATATATATATATATATATAAATGAAAATGTAATTTAACTCATAATGCAGAATCATTGCGAGTTTAATTAATCAATTTATAGAAAAACGACTGCAACTGTTTCAAGTGCAAAAAATTTGCCATTTAAAAAAAAAAACCCTGCAGGCCACAAACATCTATAAAATAGAAAGAAAAATAAACAGTATTAAATAAACAGGGAGGTGGTAGCCTAGTGGTTAAAGTATTAGACTTTAACCACTATGCTAAAGTATTAGACTTTGGCTCTAAAGGTCATGTGTTTGAATTCCAGCCACACCACTTCTGGGCCTCTGAGCAAGGCCCTTATCCTTATAGCTGCTTAGTTGTGGATAAGGGTGTCTGCCAAATGCTGTAAATGTAAATACATTCTGAAACTGGTTCATTGGGACTTAAAATACTGTCAGTCTTTTTTGAATCCAGGAATGCTAACTTGGGAAACATTGGAAATTGTAGGACTTAAGATTTAATTTAAAGACTGCTTCAGACATCAAGTGGAAGTTAATTTCACAACCTTGGTGCCAGAAAGGAGAGGAATCTGGAAGTATGCCTCCCTTGTACCCTGAGAGATGGTAGAACCAGTCAAGCAGTGGTTGAGACTTTTCAGACTCTTCCTCACCTTGCTGTGGATATTGGATCTGTGCGCTTGCCTTTGTATTAAGGACCAGTCTCAATAATATGGTCAAATATTTACAATATGAATATAAAAGCCAGACAATATTAAAAAACAGAAATAAATATGTGTCTACTGTAGCCACTGAAATCGAAGTCAAGAAGTCTGAACTCGAAGTGAATATCAGAACAGAAAGATTGAATTGCTCCTGCAAAAACAAAGCAGCTTGACCTCACGTGTATTTAATCTTTTAAAATCTGAATATAGAAAGGTAAAATGGATAGATTTAGTTTCATAATAATAAGGTACCCTGCTCTGTTTGAGCAGAAGGAATGACGGTAGTGAAGGAAAGCTTCTGTCCCAGACCACAAAGCTAATGTGATTGTGATAGCTGGACTTTTTTTAGATACAAAAAAAGCATTGAATTATAAAAGATACCATGTTGGGTTTTTTTAGTTCTACAAAGTGTCTTTCAGCTTCAGGCAAATGTTCCCTTTCAGACTGCACCACATAGAGAAGCAGTCCCCAACCTTTTTTTGCACCATGGACTAGTTTCACAAAAGACTTTTTCACTCAAGAATTCTTCCATGGTGGTAGGGCATCCTGCACATAAAAGTAACACAATAACCTGCATATCATATTACAACCCCAGTTCTAAATAAGTTGGAATACTGTGTAGAATGTGAACAAAAACAGAATGCTAATTTTATAAACCTATATTTGATACAAATCAGAACATAGAAAACATATCACATGTTTAAACTGAGTAAATGTACTATTTTAAGAAAAAGAATATAATATTGAATTAGCTGCAACACGTCTCAAAAAAGTTGGGATGGAGGCAACAAAAGTCTGGAAAAAGTGTGTGTTATTAAGATTAAACATTTTCCAACTAATTTGGGTAATCAACAACAGTTCAGTGAGATGACTGGGTATAAATAGTGTATTTTTGAGAGGCAGAGTCTCTCAGAAGTAAAGATGGGCAGAGCTTTTAGAGAAGAGATGAAATTGCGAAACATTTAAATATCTGATCATTTACAGTACATAATATCATCGAGAGTTTCTGGGGAATCTCTGTGCACAATGGACAAGGGTGAAACTCAATAGTGGATGAAGTGAAAAACACAAAAAAGGACACCCAAAACTGTTGAGCAGTCAACACTTCTCCTTCTTCAACAACTGGCCTTATCAGTTCCCAGATGTATACAGACAGAAGACACAATGCTACACAGTGGTAAACATGGTTCCAACTTTTTTGAGACCTGTTGCAGCAACAAAATGATGTTATTTTTTTCCTTAAAATGGTATATATTTTCAGTTTACTGTAAACATTTGATATGCTTTTTTTTTTTGTTTGTTTTATTGTGAATAGAATTTAGGTTTATGGTTTTATATTTCAAATCATTGCATTCTATTTTTATTTAAATTTTACACAGTGTCCCAAATTGTTTGAAATTGGGGTTGTACTAGTATACATATTATATGATTGAATTGTTACATGTATAATGAATATGTAACTCAACTCACCATAATGCAGTCAGTGTCGAGCTTACTGTAATTTAATTTAGCAACTCAAACAAGTGCAGGAAACTGGCATAGGCAAAATATTTATAAAAAATAATAATTAATAAAAAAGCTTTCATTGACCATAAACTCACTCTTAACATTCTCATTCTCCAAACGTCTTTCCTGCCCCATATTGTGTGCTTAACCACAATCCCACTGCTATAGTAATAAAAAAAAGGCTTGGCTGCTAATTCTAACCAAATGATAGAATGCTATACAACTTGTTATGAAATGTAAGATCATATTGGGAGAATACTTTTAAATAAGAGAATAAAGGTTTTATACATTAGAGGATAAATTGATAGAAAACATTTTGAATGCGATTTTAGAAGCAGAGGAAAAGGCTTTGGAAAAATGGGACAATCAAATAAATGAGGCAGTGTGTTTGAGAAAATATGCTCTGATTTTGTTGAAAGGATGGTATAATTTGGTAAGTGTAGTGAATTATACATAAAATTGGTGGGTAAATATTATTTTGAATAATCTGCCTCACCACAATGACTTGAATTTGTGGTTTAAATCAGTTAAAACCAACTTGTAAGAAAGTAAGATTTATCTCACATTATCAACTTCCTGGTCAGGGAACCAACCCCAGCCACTCTCGGTGCCAGTCCCAAGCCGGGATAAATTGGGGAGGGTTGCGTAAGGAAGGGCATCCAGCGTAAAACATGTGCCAAATCAAAAACGTGCGAAGGATCCGCTGTGGCGACCCCTAACGGGAGAAGCCGAAAGAAAGGTTTTTTTTTTTATCAACTTGTGTTTGTTAATATCGTGAACAGCGACTACGCTAATTCCTCTCCACTGCTTCTCAAGTTTCAAGTCAAGTTTATTTCTATAGCGCTTTTCACAACAGACATAGTCTTGAGTTGACCATAAATAAGGTGGGGTCTAGCAGTTCCAATAAAAGAGGTGTGCTGCTTGTTCCTGTCAGTTTCACAGGTGTGGTCTGTAGGTATCTGTCGATTCCAGTACAATAGGTTGTGGTCTATATCTGTCAGTGCCAGTAAAAGAGGTGTGTCCTCTGTGTTTCACCAGATCCAATTAAGAAGGTTTGACCTCTGGGCTGTACAGATTAAATTAACAATGTGTGACTTGTGTGTATGCCAGTTCCAGTTAAGGAGGTGTGGCCTCTTTATCTGTCAGTTTACAGAAAAGAGGTGTGGTTTCTATGTCAATTTTAATGAATGGCATGTGGCCTATATGTGTCTGTCAGTTTCAAATAAAACATTTGTGAGCTCTGACTGTCTGACAGTTCCAATTAAGGGGGTGTGGCCTGTTAGTGTCTGTCTGAAATGTAAAGTAGGTGAAGTCTGTTTAGCTATCTCATATTGTATTACATCCGAAAATATGTCTAATATGAATATCTTTCAAATTATTTGCTCTATACACAGATCAGGACCTGCTATCTTTGGAAAGAGAGTTCTGAATACAGGCTGATAACAAAAGTCAATTCTTATTGTCATTCCTTCCATACAGACATATCCTGCACAGACAAATAATGAGCTATTGTCACTGTGTAGGTGTGTGGTACAACCTTTAAAGCACTTGGTGAAAATGAGTAAGTACCAAATAAAACACTGAACCATCAAATAATACTATAGCTATCACAAGGATAATGACATTATCAAATGCCCTACAATCTTGAAATAAATGTATCTAATTGTATTTCTAGGCATAATACTTTTTTTTAAAAAGTACAGAAATTGGCCTTAAGGCCACTCATTACATATACATTTAAAAAAATTAAGCTTTGTATACTCATATGGATAGTGGGAAATAGAAATACTTTAATAACAAAGGCATGTTTTTTTTAACCAGCATAAAACACATTTTTAGGGTTTTAATCCCTAGAGAACTTTTGATAATTCCAAAATATTGTTGTTAGCTGGCTTTGGTTTTATTATCATTAAACTGTTCAACAGTGAGTATGTCAATACTGTTGTTTTTATTTTTTTATTATTTTATTTTTTTTATTAATGTTTATTCTCACTGAAACACCTGAAAATGCTTACAACCCTACACTGTGCAAGCACTGTGGTTCCCCTCTGCTCCAACAGAGAGATCCATCCCCAGAGTTCCGATCACCTCTGGGTCAAGGTTTACTTCCTGTTTGTAGCCTTTTTATGCTATGCTGATGCTAAATGGCCTTGCGAAGTATTGTGTTTTCTAGCGCATACCAAGACAACTTTTGCTTCAGTTTCTTGTCTACTTTCTTTGTGTTGGACAGTGTTTGCTTCATGGATTGGCGGTGTTGGGTATCAAACCTTGCTTGTGACCATGAATGTCAAGTCAAGTCAGGTCAATTTTATTTCTATAGCGCTTTTCACATCAGACATTGTCTCAAAGCAGCTTTACAGAATTTTAAGAGTTGAGATGAGCGATGTGTATTTATCCCTTATGAGAAGCAATGGCAACTGTGGCAAGGAAAATCTCCATTAGATGTTATGAGGAAGAAACCTTGAAAGGAACCAGACTCAAAAGAGGAACCATCCTCATTCGGGTGACATTAAGAGTGTGATTATAAATCTTTAAACAATACAGAACACTGGAGATCCAACACCAGATTCTCCATGCCAGAGCCTTTAAACACATTAAAGGAGGTCCAGTGTCCAAACTCCACATTTAGTGGGATCCAGTTGGCACTAGTACGTCTCGATGGTTTGGGATCTTTGCGGGGTCAGCATCTACTTCTTTAAAAGGTCCATAATCTTCATGAGGTGAGACGAGACTGGGGCTGGAGCACCCTTAGGATGCCTTGGTATGGGTAAAGAAAGAGAAGCAGTATAGAGGAATTAGCATAGCTGCTGTTCATGATATTAACAGCACAAGTTGATAATGTGCATGTGATCAGATGTACTGGAGCACAAGGTTATGATGTGATGTGTGTTATGTGTAGGCTTTGCTAAAAATATATGTTTTTAATCTGCACTTAAACTGGGAGAGTGTGTCTGAGCCCCGAACACTATCAGGACTGTGTATTGTGGATAATGTGTTTGGATTTACATTAAACCGCATATGGATTTTACTCAGCCTGTCCTAAAGATTATGTCACAGAATACTTCACTAACAGCAAATACAGTGGAGATTCAAAGACTGCAGTCTGTAATCAGACATCAGGGAGAAATGCTTGCGGCATACCTCAAACAACTCATGGTGCACCAAACAGCCAATGACTATCTCCTTCAAGCTCTGCACACTATGCTTTCCCGAGGTTCTAGATCTTTTCCTAAAGTTTGACAGTGCGGCCGATCGATGAAGGGGCTTGCTTCGTCAATGTGAAGTCTATGTTGCGAGATTATTACAAGTCAGAGTCTATGAAGTGTGCTTAACTTTTGACACTGTTAACCGGTAAGTCGTAAGATTGGGCCTCTGCTGTCTGGGACAGTGACAAATATTCAGCTGGTGGACTAGATATGTCAGGACAAATTTTATGGCTATTTTGGGGGTCTGATTTAGCAGCTAAGTATGTTGTAAAATTTGTGAAAAGATGCTAGCGGTGCAAAGCAGCTGAAATGACACATCGTTATAAGCCGTATTCCGGGAGTGGCTCACCCCACTGCCGTAGGTCCTGTGTCCTGCAAAAATCTAAATATCCCATTATCTCAATACATTACACTTGCCATTTGTCTGGACAACCTCGTTTGTAACCAACACCCCACACACCATCTCAGCTCCTTTAAATCATGTCTTGAACCTCAGACAAACTCTAACACCACTGACCCGGAGCCTAGCCAATTGGGAAAAACACAAGTGTCTCAAGAGGAATGCCAACAAAATCACCAATTAAACTTAATTTTTTTTGTTTATACTGTGGCTAATCAGATCAGCGATGTGTAACATGCCCTAAGAAACTCAAGCCAGCAAAGGTGAGCCTGATCCGCTACTCTCACATTGTTCTGCTGTCTCTAAAGCTGCATTGCTTTCATGGACATCGTACCTTCTTTGCTTTGGTAGATTCGGGTTGGCCACCAACCTCTTAAACTTCCTACCGTTCCCTGCATCACCCTCTTGAGAATCACAGCGGTGGATAATTGACTTCTGGGCGATGCTTACATAGCTCATCATATAACACTGGTGAAATTGCAAGTAGGGCTGTTTCACAAGGAGGAGATCAGTTTATTCATCATCTCATCCCTGGGTAACCCAATCATCCTAGGGTTCCCCTGGCTCCAAGCCCACAACCCAGTAATCTCATGGGAACAAAAGGAACTATCATGGTGGTCTCCCTGGTGTCTACAACACACAATGCACACGATGCACTTTAGCCGACAAGGACACTTACTGTTCTGTTATGTAGCTTTATGTTGTGTGATGTCGCTCTTTGTTGTTTTATGTAGCACCAGGTTTTTGGAGGAACATTTCACTGTGTACTGCATCAGCTATATATATGGTAGAAATTACAATAAAAGCTTCCTGACTTGACTCGGTACCCCCATCTTGGAACAGTTTTTTGATGCATACTTTTTTACAATATTGGACCTCTGTTGAGTGTACAATCTAGTGCGGATTCAGGAGGGAGGTGAGTGGAAAACTACCGCTACCACTATGAATACCAAGTCGTTTCATATAGCTTAATGAATGCACTGGCGGTATTCCAGGCTTTAATAAATGAGATATTTTGGGATCTACTTAACTCTTGTGTCATGATATAAATTGACAACATATTGGTATACTCCCCGACTTTCAACCTTCATGTCCACACATACGCACCATCGTGGAATGCCTGTTGCAACACCAGCTTGACCACCTTCCTGGGGTATGTCATTAATCATAAGGAAAGACAATTGAGAAACCCCTTATCCCAGAGCCCATTTTGCCCTAATCAGTCATTATTGCACCAGTCTGTTGGGACACCATGAATGAGTTACATCAGGCCCAAGTCAATGAACCACCTTCAACAAACTTCCCACAAACAAGAAATATGTCCCGGCTGAGCTGCGACAATGAGTCCACAGGGGCCGCAGAAGCACGGGCACGAGGGCATTCATTGTTCCACCACACTGGTTTAGAACGCATTTTGGTTATTTCTTTCGTATTTGGCCTGTAGTTGGTTCGTAGTTGGTCAGTTTATCAATGCATGTGCCACCTGTGCCCAAGTATGAACTTTACATTAGCTACCAGACAGCCTACTCAAGCCCCTCTTAATCAACAGTCATGGTCCCACATCATGGTCGATTTTGTGATGGATCTTCCAGACACACACAAGGCTACACCACCATACTAGTGGCAGTGGATTGGTTCTCAAAGGCCTGTAAGTTTATACCACTGAAAGGATTGCCCACAGCCATGGAAACCGCCAAGATGCTATTGCAACACATCTTCAGGAATTATGGTCTATCAGAGGAAAAAGTGTGAGACCAGAGAACCCAGTTCACATCTCAGGTTTGGAGATTTTTCTGTGAAATAATAGGAATCCAATTTATTCTCACCTCAGGATATCAAGCCCATGACCAGGTGGAATGGGTGAATCCGAAACTGGGATGTATTTCAATAGTAAATACCACAGCTGGAGCGAGTTCCTCATTTGGGCAGAGTAAACTTGTTAACACACTCATCTACCAACCTCACCCTGTTTCAATGCATGCTTGGCTACCAACCCCCTCTCATCCCATGGTCTGAAGAACTCTCTGACATTTCTGCCATAAATGACTGGTTTGGGCAAAGCAGAGAAATATGGGAACGGGTTCATGTCTGTCTTCAGCAGCTGGCTGTTCAGTGACAGCAACTGCAAGCCAATTGTTGAAGGTGCCCTCACCCTCTATCAACCTGGCCAAATAGTGTGGTTGTCCATGAAAAATATAAAGTTCAAGCTGCCAAATTGTACTGAACCTTTCAAAGTCATACGCCAGATCAACTCAGTCACTTGACTTCCAACACAGTACCGCATCTTACCATCCTTCCACGTTTCTTTGCTCAAGTCAGCTCATACTTCACCGACAAACAGTGAATTGGAACCAAGTCTCCCTCCTCCTCTGGACATTTTGGGGTCAGGCTAAATGTTTGTCAGTTTACAATACCTGTTAGATTGGGAGCGATACGGGCCAGGGGATCAATGCTGGGTAAGCAGGGATGGCATCCTGGACCTCTACCTTACAAAAGAATTCCACCGAGAGCACCCCAAACAACCAGCTCACTGGACCCGGAGACGTCTACATAGACGTCTACATCAGGAGACCTGATTCTGTCACAGCCCCCAATGCGGTTCCCTTCCATTCCACCAGAGGGAACACAAGTTCTGATCACCTCCGGGTCAAGGGTTACTTCCTGTTTGTAGCCGTTTTATGCTACACTAATGCTAACTGGTCTTGCAAAGTATTATGTTTCCTAGACATTCTTTTGTCTATGACCTCATATGTATCTATTTTTTTTTCCTGTTTCTTGACTACTCTCTTTGTTCTTCATGTTATTGAACTGTGTTTGCTTTGTGGATTGCATGCGTTATGTATTAAACCTTAATGCTTGTGGCCTTGACTGTGTATTGTGCATAACGTGTCAGTATTTCCATTAAACCACATATAGATTCTACTCAGCCTGTTCTGGAGATTATGTCAGAAAAAAAAGGTACATCTTGGTACCTTTCTTCCTTAGAGTATATAACTTAGAATTTGTATATGCATATGATACCTTTAAAACCTTTACAATTGTAAATAATAATATGTATATTTTTCAGTGTGAGCTCTGGGTCAACACAGTAAGAATGATTTTGAAGGCCCAAACAAAGGAATTTTTGATAACTCCAACATTAAACATGTCAGATTTTAAGGCTACTTCTACATTAAGATATATTAAATTGTTAATATACACTAAACACCTGAAAAGCAATTGCATTCGTACACTGTGCAAGCTTAAATACACAAGGAGCTTCAGCCTGCATAATTTCTGTCAAGCATTTAATTGGTTTCCATCAATCTGAATTCAATTCCATATGAAAGGAAAGCATCGATTTTTTTGTTAATAGACAGATGAACAGTTAAAATTGTTGCTGTGGATAAACCGAGACTATAAATTTGTGTGTTATGGGTTAAATATGTCACATCCAATATTTTTCAGTCCATGCTGTCTTTTTAAAAATGTATCCATGTGGGAAAGTGTTGTGGAAAAGCTTAATTTTTCTGCTATACAAAAATAGTAAATAAAATATATAAAATAAATAAAATCACTTGTCACCTGTGCAAGTATACAACTTTATACAGCATAGTGAAATTCTTTCTGGACATATCCCAGCGATGTTAGGAAGCTAGGGTCAGACTGCAGGGTCAGCCATGTGACAGCACCTCTGAAGCACATAGGGTTAAGGGCCTTGGTCAGGGGCCCCAAGAGTGGCAGCTTGGTATTACTAGTGCTAGAACCCCCAATCTTGCACTCAGTAACCCAGAGCCTAATCCACTTAGCTACCAAATTGTGGCACATTATGACCAAGAAATTAAATAACGAAAGAAAATACATGGCAGGCAATACAGAATGATCAAAACAATGACTGCTAGATACCCAAATATATTTTACTCCTGGCAGACTTTTAACTTTCTATCATAACTAATAATCTACACTAGACACTTTATTAGTGCGTTAAATCTATTTCAACTGCATACTCGTGTCATATTTTTTTGACTGTCACAGCACCATAATATCACTTTATGTCAAGGGCCGATGTGTACTGTTTTCTATGCTGTGCAGTACCTCTATGGTAGTTGTGTACTGTTGGTTTGCTCAAAACCAGAAACAAAGTCCTCATACTCTCGGGCATACTGTACCCGAACATTGGCATAACATTTATGACAACCATTTAAGGATAAATAATAAAAAAAAAGAGTTCACTGAACACTGTGGTGTATATGCGTAGGTTTTAACTGTCATTAAATGTGAATGATCTGCACTAAGTCATGTGACATGAGCGGTCGTTTGTGGGAAATGTAGTCTGTAGCATAATCATCACAAAAAGATTTAGAGAAAAACATGCAAAATATCTGGATTAATGTGGTTGTAGCTTAAGATCAAGCATAGCCCTATGACCAACTAACGTTTTTTTTTTTTTTTTGTGACAGCAGAAATCAGGCTAAAAAAAAAGAATACAGTGCAAATCCACCACAAGCTAATATTAACATGTTGCTATAGTTCCATATAAAAAACATTTTCCTGTATTGTTTGAGCAAGTCACCAATTATAGCACAAAAACACAGCATTTTATTCAGCCTGTTACAGTCTCACTAATTACATCTACACAAATTTGTATAAAACCCTTCTGGTTGGTTTATTTTGTTGTTGTTTCTTTTAGACAAAACCTTTGTAAAGAGCCTGTTGGTTGAATGTTTGCAATATATTCCCTTCTCTGTTGCCAGAACATGCATTAAAAGGTTTCTTTTTTTTTTTTTTTTTTGTATCTCCTCGGTTGTAGAACAACTCGATGATTGATATTGTACCCTGGTGATGTAACTGCCGCTGACTTTAATGCACCAAGAATGCCGCGGATTTGGTTGGCAATGTTAAAGTGCGCCATTACAGACTCCACGTCGCTTCTGAGGACATTTCTGATTTATGCGTTATGTCACAACATCTGGAAGACTAGCCTTCCGTGAGTGCACTCACCGCGTAAGATGATGACAGTTAAAATTTTGGGAGCGAAACCGAACCCGGGCTTTGCCGCGAGAAATCATTCCAGCACACCTTTTAGGTTTCATTCTTTATCATTCAACAGTTGTTTTTTGCCACTTTCGGCAGCTCTCAGAACACATTTACTTCGACGCCGTAGGGTAGCCCTTCATCATTTCCTTATTCTGGAGCTCTCAGAGCTCTATTCTGCCTTTACTCGCGCTTTGTCTTGGCTGTCTCGCCTGTCATTACTACTCCCTGTTGTACGCTCGCTGACTCCTTCAAAAGAAAAAAAAAAAGAAATCATAGCAATGTATTTAACTCTACACTTGGATGACTTGTGCATGTGGATTTGAATAACTTTATAGCTTTTGATTAAGATTTTATTACCAAAAAAGCATACACATCTGAAACACTTTATATCAACATGGTGCCTTATGAATTATAAAAGATACCATAACCTTTGAGCTACACAATTTTAATACAGTGGAAATGCTAATGTGATGCAT
>NC_139574.1:7603235-7617888 GCF_946808225.1 Silurus aristotelis
CAATGGATGGGTGGATGGATAAATAATTGGACAGATAGATCCCTGAATAAATTAATAAATTAATGAATGAATAAATTTTTTAAATAAATGAATGAATGAATGAATGAATGAATGGATAGATAGATAGATGGATGGATGGATGGATGGATAAATGGATGGATGGATTGATTTACAGGTGTACAGTTTGCATGTGTGGATGAATACATGGAAATCTCACCTAGTGTGTGTGTGTGTGTGTGTGTGTGTGTGTGTGTGTGTGTGTGTGTGTGTGTGTGTGTGTGTGTGTTATCCACACCTAACAACTCTGATCCGTATAACGAGTTTACTTTAGATGAATGAATGTTGTTATGTACAGAACTCAGGCTTCTCTTTAGTATATAATCATAAACTGAAAAAACTAAATTACGAGTCACAAATGATCCAATTACAACATGTTTAATATTTCAATTCTATCCATTTCCCACCAGTCTATGTCCAACTATCTGCTCTTTATTTAACTTTGAACTGTGCCTGAATAGGTATAGACATTAGTGCCCTTAATGTCATATAGCATTATCAGCTGGCTGGCCTGCAACAATGACACTATTGTGTCTTTACCGTCTGTGCAGCTTATCGTGCAGAGGCAGGAAAGGTGAAAGGAAAGGAGAAATTGTAGCAAAAAAATGAGAGTGTAAAGTTCCAATAGTATTTACAAGTAAGGTGGCCCAGCAACGTACCAATACAGAGTTTACAAGACGTTAAGGCTTGTGGAAAGGGGCTTCTTCCCTCCTGGTGGTGTAACAGGCATGTGAGGAAGGACTATTCTGAAGGTGCAGATCCGAAGCTCACATGTCTGACTGTGCCAGTTTGAATCACAAAGGCCAGTGGGATTTCTAGTAGAATATCAGAAGGTGTTTGCATCTGTAAATGTTTGATCTCTGTCGAGGTCAATCTAAAAACTTTTGACTGAATATTTTGCCGAGCTGCTGAACTGGGTCCTGCAGTGCAGTGGAAGGAAGGATAAAGAGAATTTATCATTTGGGGGTTTAAAAAAAATAGCAGCCTGAATATCACAAATTGATAATAATCAATATAAATAATAATCATAATTATTATTATAATAATTAATACTATTAGTAGATTTTATTTTCCTGAGTGTAAGCAAAATCAGAAATTGAAACAAACGTCAGTGTATGCAACTAATCGTTTGTTTTTCCGGCTTCCTTTCGGGTCAAAAGAATTGATGGATGAATGAAACAGATGCAAGTATGGATGACTGCATGGATAAACTGATTATATATTTGATAGATGATTGGATGAAAGAAAGACTGAATTTCTATGACTAAGAAGCTGGGGTCAGTGCACAGGGTCAGACTGATATGGCCCTATCGAGCAGAAAGTGTTATTGGACCTGCTCAGGGGATTATTAATAGCGCTTGGCATTGCCAGAGCCACTGATCTGGGGCGGATTGATGGACGAATGCGTAAATAAATAAATGGGTGGATGAATGATTTGCTGGTGGATGGACTGATAGAGAAATAGATAGAGTGAATTATAAATTCATAGATAGATAATCGGGCAAATGGATAAATAGATAGATAAAAAGATGAAATTATAAATAGTTGATTGGATTGATGGATGAATAGTTTGTTTAATAAAATACATAAATAGATGACTTTGGATAATTAGATGGATGAATAGACGAATGGATGGATTGATGGATGAAGGCATAAGCTGATGAATAGATGGATGGATAGACAAACAGATGGAAGACTGGATGGATGAATGAAGGCATAAACTGATGAATGGATGGATGGACAAACAGATGGATGATTGGATGGATGAATGGATAGATAGACAGAAGAATAGATGGATTAACTAATGCAAGGATGAATAGATGAATAAATAATGCCTAGATGAATGGATAGATGAATGGATAGATATTGTGATGGACAGATGGAGGGACAGACTGATAAACAAAGAAAGGGATGGATGGATGGACTGAAGAAAAAGTGGACGAGATGAAATTCAGAGATGGATAGATGAATGAAAATAGAGATGGTCAGATGAATGTTGGATAAATAACATAACTAGACTATTCTAAACTATATTATATTATACTAATATTATAATACTAATTATAGAAATATATAGTATATAATTTATGATCATGTTCTGATGATTATAAACAGAACAGTGCACCGAGGGAATGCAGTTGGACGATATACGACACTGATCCTATTTCATGAAATGTGCTCGTATTTTACAACGACACCATGTGTGCCTTTACCAAAAGCGAAGACAATTTCCACTTTACTGAGGAGCCATCTGTTAGACACGGTGTGTGTATGTGTGCACGAGTGTGTGCGCATGTGTCTGTGTGCGCGCTCGTAGACTCTCCCAGCACAAGCAGCCTCGACTTCCACGGTTAAACATTATTAACTGCAGTGGTTATAACCTGATGACAAATGGGCGACAAGGACGAGGTGAAGGAGAAAAGCAGAAGGCACTGCAGGAGAAGACGATGGTACACTGAATGTGCACAGAATCTTACCATTCATTTGTAAACTGACTGGAAGGCTGATTGTCCACTTTATATCCCTATTTATCATTAAGCAGATATTTTTGTGTGGAGCTTATTTTCTGATATATTTGCATGTTAAATACAACAAATTGACTTCATCAATTAATACCCCGTTAGTGGTCAGCTTCATAACTGTTCCAGCATGAACTCTCGTTTCTCTGCATCATTGCCAGCAGGCGCTGAGTATGACTTGGCTAATTGCACTACATGAAATTAAATCAGTCCCTTAATCCCATACAGACTGAATAACTCCTTACCCCAGAGTAATGAAGGGAAAAAAACGAAGAAAAAAAGATAAACGTGATGACTTGTGCCACTGGGATTTCAGCTTGAGTCCTAACAATGCTAATTTATAAGGAGATCAATGCAGTCTTCAGACAAAGCCATGGGCCCTGAGTTTATCTGACTGAACATGCTTAGGCGTGCTGTAATGGCTGGGGAACATGGAAGGATGCAAGTGTGTAGTTTATTGTGGGAAATGCAAGAATCCTAGTCCTAATTAATAGTCTATAGACTAAATGAAAGACTCGTGATTTATAAATTCATTAAGACAATATACTGTATAAAAATATATATATATATATATATAGAATGCCCGAAAGTAAGTTCAGTCTATCCCTAATGTTACAGCAAGTTTAAAGACCCATTCCTTGGAAAAATGTGCAATAATTTCATTGCAATAATTGCCACATGTGCAATAAGTTGTATAAGTGTATCAATGTAGTCTGACTTTTTATGCCATCTCTTTTCCTGCTGATGCACTGATACATTTTGTACAGTATATTTCAATAACATTGGAAATTCATTAATTGTACTGCATCTATAGATAATATCTATCTAAATGTTTATTATATTTTACATTTCTCATATTTCTCATATGGTTTACTTGTGTTAATCTTGCTGTAAGCGACTGCAACCTAACAATTTCCCTGTGGGATAAATAAAATATTCTGATTCTGATTCCTTTGTCAGCTTTTTTTTCCCCGCTCTCTTTCATGACATTAATGTGACACAAAAATTTGCCATTCTACAGTTCTAGAGAAACTGGAAAGCAGCATGAACCTCCACTGCACTCCTTTTGAAGACTTGCCTGTAGTGAAAAACTAGCTAGTTCTTAAAAAGTGCTGACAGTGTAGATTTCTTTTATAAAGCGTAAATATTTAGTGTACAGGTCCCTATTAATAAAATGTTCCCACAAAAACAATAACACAACCAGAATATTTCCTTTAGTGTTGTGAACATAAGGATAGAGCTGTGTATGTGTTAAGTCAGTATTCACAAATGGACTGATTGGAAGGAAATTGTTCAACGCCATTGCTAACCTGATGATGCAATGTTTAAGGATTTTAAATCAAAGGCTTTTTGAAGGACACAATGAAATTCTTTTGATCTGACATAATGATCTTGTAAATTGAAAACCTCACGGGCTGACCTTTAGATCTCGAGGGAGCTTAATGCATAAATTTATATCTAAAATCGTATCTTAATGTAAAAAAAAACCTTTAAAAATATTGAAAGGCATATTTCTAGATCGGACATCATTAAGAACATGAGCCTTTGTTTGTTTCTTTGTTTCTTTCTTTCTTTACTTATTTCGTTCTTTATTTCTTTCTATTACCTCTTTCTGCTCAGGGGAAATTAGTAAACATAAACATCTTCCCTCACAGTCCTCAACGTGCCACTATATAGCAGAAACCATTTCAGAATAAAATTAATTGCCTTTTTTTTACGCCCCAACAGTAATCCTTGAGTTTGCTGTTGTGAGCACATGCAGATTTTGAGCAGACTCGAAGACTCATGCTAAGCTACATCAGTAATATGCTACAGGATGCTTTGGAAATCTCTCATGGAAACTGAAGTGCTGTACATCCTGGATATTAGTGCATGCAAGAATCATAAAAACAGCTTGAGATTTAAAGCATGCATAATTAGAAACAATATTTAAGCTGGTTTTTCAGATGTATAATTGTACCCTTGAGAATATATAATGCTGTGTTCACAATGGGAAGTATCACTCTGATTTATAATAATAAACAGAACCTGAACTTATAAAGCATGGAACGATGTAGTCCTTTTTATATCAAATAGCCCAATCATGCACTATGGCCCTAAAAGGGGAGAAGCTTGACACAAAAGGAGATATCTGTTATATCTACCAGTGATCTCAGCAGTGATGTGGCTGTACATTATAATTAAAAATGCATGTATAACTGAAAGCTCTCTATACTGCTCATTTATATTTAAGTGTCTGCTGTAATCATAACAGCTATAACACCCATCATTTAGGACACATTAAGGACTGTTCCTATTCATGCACTTGTAGAAGAGAGAAACCTTATCATTAAAACAGCTAAATTTAAAGCAAAGTTTCTGCAATGCTGCTTTGTATTAATGGCCATTATAGAACTTGTTACAATTAAAAATCTTTAAGATTAAACTGATTTGTTGCTTAACATTGGCACTATAGACAATCAAAAACTCTTTTTTTTGTAAGCTCATATTAGTACCATTTGTACGCAATACAGAGCCAATCATTTTACACTTTACTTCATAGTGACGAAGGCCATTTAAGAAGCAGGAATAATACAGTAAGTGTAATGAAAAATGTTGTCTATAAAAATGCCCCAGAAATGGTTACAAATATTGAATGGATATATTGCTGATGGCTGTTAAAAAGAGTTTTATGAAAAAAATGGCTGTCACTGGGAACTTCTACCCTCAATGCATGAATGGAAATCATGACGGACATTTATTTAATGGAGCAAAAAAAAATGGACAAAAATCTGAAAGATCTCACACACCTGATTTTATCTTTTAATCAAAATCTATTATGTAAAGAAAGGTTACTCACCATATTTACATATTTCTTTGTCTTTTATTTTCTATCAATGTTTCTGAGTAGCATATGTACAATAAACATAATTGTAAGGCGTATATTTATATTTGGTTATATACTGATATGGATACATGTGTAAATAGATGTAGATGTATGTGCAATTATATATGTGTACTTATTTGCATATTGTCTGACATACATCTGATGGAAATGTTATGTTTCGTTTTCTTTGATAAAAAAACTTTCTTTCGGCTTCTCCCGTTAGGGGGCGCCACAGCGGATCCTCCGCACGTTTGATTTGGCACATGTTTTACGCTGGATGCCCTTCCTAACGCAACCCTCCCCAATTTATCCGGGCTTGGGACCGGCACTAAGAGTGGCTGGGGATGGTTCCCTGACCGGGGATCGAACCCGGGTCGCAGCGGTGAGAGCGCTGCATCTTAACCACTAGACCACCAGGGGACCTTTTCTTTTTCTTTGATAAAAAGTAAAAAATAAAAATAAAAATAATAATAAATCATCTTTGAGGCTTCTTCTTCTTCTTCTTCTTCTTCTTCTTCTTCTTCTTCTTCTTCTTCTTCTTCTTCTTCTTCTTCTTTTGGCTTCTCCCATTAAGTGTCTCCACATTGGATCATCCTTCTCCATACTCCCCTGTCCTCTACATCTGCTTCTTTCAAAACAACCATTTGCATGTCTTTCCTCACCACATCCATAAACCTCCTCCTTTGTCTTCCTCTTTTCCTCCTTCTTGCTGGCTCCATCCTCAGCATTCTCCTACCGATATACTCCATGTCCCTCTTCTGCACATGACCAAACTATCTGGATCACGCCTCTTTCACCGTGTCTTCAAAACGTCCTACATGCGCTGTCCCTCTAATAAACTCATTTCTAATCCTGTCCTCTTCCAGCTCTGCCTTCTGTCTTTTTGACAATGCCACTGTCTCTAAACCATACAACATAGCAGGTCTCACTGTAGTCTTTTAAACTTGTCTTTGTAGCTAATAGCATCAAACATAATTTAAATATTTAAAAAAAGAATTTATAATAGTTTGAAATTAAAGTTCCTCCAACATCACACTCCAGTACACTCCCTTCTCTTTATAATATGATATTGCTTTAAATTGTATTTGCATTTTTATATTCTGATTATGGGGTGTGTTGGTGGTCTAGTGGTTAGGATGTGGCGCTCTCACCGCTGCGGCCCTGGTTCGATCGCCGGTCAGGGAACCAACCCCAGCCATTAGGGCTGCACAAGCCTTTGTGCCATTCCCAAGCCCGGATAAATGGGGAGGGTTGCGTTAGGAAGGGCATCCAGCGGAAAAATGTGCCAAATCAAACATGCGGATGATCCGCTGTGGCGACCCCTAATGGGAGAAGCCGAAAGATACATAATACTTACTCTGCTAATCTAAAGTACAGCATTATTGGTAGTGAAGCCATCCATTATCTTTGCACGATGAACTCAACCCTCTGAAAATGTCGAAACCATTCGGCAACTTGTGCATGATGATCGTTGGATAACAATCCACATGATCTCACTCGCCAGATTTGGCTCCTGCTGACTTCACCCTTTTTCCAAAGATGAAGATCCAGCTCAAAGGTGGCCGTTTTGACACCATTGCGGAGATGCTTCAAAAAGAAGACTTCCAGAAGTGGCAGGAATGCTGGGAGTGCTGTATTGCTGTGCAAGGGAATTATTTTAATAAAGGTGATAGTGTGTAAACATAGATAAATCAAGTACTTTCTTGTAAACAGAGCTAATCTCGAAACATTTTGATACCACCACATATAGGGAGCTTGAAATCGATCCGAGAAAGCTTTGAACACAAAACAGGGAACACTGCAAACCCTCACAGTTGCAACAATACTGACTAAAGGAAAAAAAGAACATTCGGATTTCAACATTGCTGGAGACATAACATATACTAGATATACCTGGACACAACATCTTCTTATTACTCCAATTTGGCATCAGGTCAACAATACTCTGATTATACACACTATAGCTGGCACACCCCTCTAAAGCTATTAAAGACTTCTTTCTTCCTTAATTGGCAATAGCTAGTAAAAATCTCCAGCCACAAAGAGGTCAAGCAAATGTACTAAGCCACGATGCAGGTCTCCCACCCAGATAGTAAATAATTGATTATTTGTTTCTAGGTTTTGGGCAGCTCTTAAAATATGCTGCAGTATTTTTAAATGAATGGTCACCTAACTTACATAAGGTCGAACGTACACAAGGATAATCTTTAAAACCCATATTCTACATTGTACTGCACAGAAGCTCTTGTTGAATCAGGTCAGTGTTGTGCTAATAAAAAAAAAAAAAGGCCAGGGACTGGACTTATTAATTTCTCACAGAAATATCAATGCTGTCCAAAATGTAGGCTAATGTGTTTCAGATACAAAATGTCAAAAAACTTCTTCTGCCTCTTCTTCTTCTTCTTCTTCTTCTTTTTTCGGCTTCTCCTATTTATTATTTTATTTCTATTGTGCTTTTCACAACAAACATTGTCTAAAAGCAGACCCCCATTAGGGGTCCCCACAGCGGATCATTCGTCTATATACCCTCCTGTCCTCTACATCTGCCTCTTTCAAACAAACTACCTGCATGTCTTCCCTCACCACATCCATAAACCTCCTCGTTGGTCTTCCTCTTTTCCTCCTTCCTGGTGGCTCCATCCTCAGCATTCTCCTACCGACATAAACAAAATGTCACAAAGCAACATATACAAATATTACTCTCTACAGCATTCTGCCTGTCTATACTGGTAGCTGTTTGGTTGTAAGGAATATAACTTATGGACATGATGTTATATGAAAGTAATCAATGACAGCGTTGTGTGATGGAATCTGATGCAGAACAAAGTTACTGTTACCACTACTCAAATTATTTACCTCTAACAACAAGTATTTGCGGTTCTTCCTCAAACCCTGAATGTTCTCTCTACATTTGCCAATGTTAAAAATGTGTTATAATAACTTTTAGCATTTAGGGTTGAAGAACATCCATAAACCAGGGCAGTTTCTATTTTGATAGATCAATTATATTATAGGCGCTTTAAATGTTAGTGATGGGAGGATTGGATCATTTTAGCTACTTGGTTCTTCATCAAAATAAACAACGGCTTGGACCAGAGGACTCGTGATATGAACTGTGTTTCCTGTGTAATGCACTGTGTATTTTGCAATGCTTTGCTCATGCGTGTCCAGTAGAAAATGAACAAATCGCTCTTTGAGACGACTCATTTCTCTGAGTCACATTGAAGACTCGTTTAAAATGAACAAATCGTTCAGGAATGACTTATCACTATTAAACAGACCTTCCTTCTCCAGCCTTTCTTATTCTTTTCTTTTAAAGCTTGTCGTGTTGCCAAAAGAACTCTTGAAAAAAAATCTAACTTGATTGAGAGCCATGGGCCAAAAATAAGTGTTGCATTATATCAATTATTGTATTACAAATAAAGTTGCCATGGTTCCTCTCATTTATGATTTTCCTGATATTCAAAAAGAAATAAATAAATAGAAAACCTTACTCTGTAACCAGTCTGACTAATTCAGATTTGCATGCAATTTAGTACAATAAGAGAAAAAAATATTTATTATAATTTGTTATATACATTTAAATTCAGTGCCTAACACATTTACATTAATAGCAGTGTGACTTGCAGGAGTGGCAAAAATGAGATCATACAATCTTCAGAGCTAAAGTCTAATGTTTTAACCACTAAGCTACCACCTCTAACTAATACAGCTATTTAATGACCCCTAATGAGAGACATTAAGCTGGTTCTATTTTTCAGAAGTTTTTCCAATTGCCATTTTGCCCCTGAATCAGTCTTCTTATATATGGCAAATAGTTTTGTCCATATAGGGCAGAGATGCCCAAACTAGGGTTGACCCATGGTGACCTTTGATTCAGCCTGCAGACCCTAGTTTGGGCATCTTTGCTCTATATGGACAAAACTATTTGGACACCTGACTTTTCCAGGCATTTCTAGTTCTTCTCAGAATTAAAAGAATCAGAATCTGGTTTATCGGCCAAGTGTGTTTACACACACAAGGAATTTGGTTCTAGCTTTTGATGACTCTTTAAAGTACAGTCATAAATAACAACACTATAAATTTAGCTTAGACAATACGAGACAATACAGACAATACGAGACAATACAGACAATGCACATTAAATAAATCACAATATACAGAGTATATGACAGGATAGGACTATATTCTCCAAACTTACCACAAAGTTGAAGAAACACAATTGCATAGGATGTCTCTGGATGTGGTGACATTAAATTTCCCTTTCACTTGAACTAGGAGACCAAACCTGTTTCAACATGATAAATATATATTTATATATATATTTCAAGTCTATGTTGCATGGTATACAAAAAAACAGTCTTGCGTTGTGCAAGACTGTATTTTTGTATAACAGCCAACATAGACTTGTTTTACAGGAGTTCCATATTGACAAAATAAAAAATTTCAAATTTTTTGAAAGAGCCTCTAGTGTCACTGATATATAACTACACTATATGGAAAAAATGTGTCTACATAGAGTGCAATAGTACTAACCTGGAGTTTGCAGCTGCACTGCAGTCAAAGCTGCTTTTATTGAAAATCAGCAGTGCCTTCCTGACCAATCAGAATCAAGCATTCAACAGCACCCTGGTAATTTTTTGAATGAATGAGATAAACACAAAAAGCAGTATTAAAGCTGACATTAAGGTTTTGATGACTGCACATTTAAGTAATCAAATTAAGTCAAACTGTGACTTGTATTCATGTTTAAATAATTATGACACGATTGGCTTTGGAACTGATAAGAAAATATACCTGAAACCAGGAGTCATGAACAGGAACTAAATAAAAACCCCACCCCAGCTTTTTTCCCTGCATTTTTGAATGCAATGAGTTTTACTGAATCAGACCAAATCACAATCAAATTCTGAATGGTCATAATGACTGCATTTGAACCCCCTCTGCTGCCACAGATGAGGCTAATGATTGCTATTCTACTGCACCAACCGGGACGCCAAGCACTGGGTGTGTGGGAGTCTATTTAGATCCATACTGCTTTGCTTGAGAAAAGAAGCAAGAAGGGAAAAGAGGGGGGAGTGAAGGCAAGTAAGCGCCACACCATAAGCCTCGTTTCCCTGTCACTGATTACAAGACTCCATTGATTGCAACCGCGTTGACTGTAATCCAATCGGAAGGCAGGTTTTAAAGAAAAAAAGTGAGAGCGAGAAAGAAACGCTCTGCGGGGTATTGATGAGGTCTCGGCCTATGCGTTCTTGTAAAACCAAAGGAAAGCTGTTTCTGACTGCCCGTCTGACTGCGAGTCCCATTAAGATTTGCTCTTCTACAGGTATCCTATACATTGCAACCGGATCGATTAAGCGATAATAAATGCCATGCGATACATTTGAATAATTTGATAGAACCATGAGAAGTGCCAATAAATGCATAGCATTAATCCCTCTAATCCCAAAGCACTGCTGAATTCTTGCATCAGATTGGTCAGAAGGTGTTTATCTGTCTGTAACTGCAGCACTGATCGAAGGGTTGGCTGTAATGCAAATCACAGGTGTATAGTAAAGCACTATTTTGTTTCTATAGTAACGGCTCATGCGCAGGCACTGGTGTGGAAGAAGCTTTACATAATCTGGAGTAAGAACAAAAATAAAATAAATAAAATGTTATTATGTTGTGTATGTTTCTATCCAGTCTTCTAACACGCTACAATCCGTCACGCTCCCTGAGATCTCAAAACTCTGGGCTTCTAGTAGTTCTAGAATAGCAAAGTCCACTAAAGGCGGTAGAGCATTCTCACATTTAGCTCCTAAACTCTGGAATAGTCTTCCTGACAGTGTTCGGGGCTCAGACACACTCACCCAGTTTAAGTGTAGATTAAAAACATATCTTTTTAGCAAAGCCTACACATAACACACATCACATATCATAACCTTGAGCTCCAGAACATCTGATCACATGCACATTATCAACTTGTGCTGTTAATATCATGAAAAGCAGCTACGCTAATTCCTCTCCACTGCTTCTCTTTCTCTCCCCATCCCGAGGCATCCTGAGGTTGCGCCAGCTCCATTCACGTCCCACCTCATAAAGATTGTGGACCTTTAAAGAAGTAGATGCCCACAAACATCCCGGACCATCTAGAGATGTACCATCGCCATTTGGATTTCACTTCATGTGGAGTTTGGACATTTAACCTTTTTAAATGCTTGAAGGCTCTGGCATGGAGAAGCTGGTGTTGGAGCTGTGATGATCTCAAATGTTAAGCTATTTTATGGGTTGCTTAGCAGCTCCTGGTTCCATAACGTCAACTGACTGTAAAAGACTGTAGAAAGAACATTACTCATAATCACACATTCCAGTCTTCATGTTAGTTCTCACTCTCCAGTGTTCTGTATTGTTTTAAAGACTATAATCTCAGTCTTGATGTCACCGAAATGAGGATGGGTTCCCCTTTTGAGTCAGGTTCCTCTCAGGGTTTCTTCCTCATAACATCTAAGGGAGTTTTTCCTTGCCACAGTCGCCACGGCTGCTCATCAGGGATAAATGCACACCATTAATTCTTAAATTCTGTAAAGCTGTTTTGAGACAATGTCCATTGTGAAAAGCGCTATAGAAAAACACTTGACTTGAATTGACTTGTGTTGCTATTTATGAATGCTTTGGGGCAGTTTAGTGATGTTGGATGTTGGTTGTTAGAATTCTGACAAAACAGTCATGAGATCAGATCCTACCACCACTCAGCTGCCACTGCTGTGCCCTTAAGCATGGCCCTTAACTCTCAATTTCTCAGTTGTACTAATAAGTTAATTGTAAATCAATCTTTAAAATGGGCATTTGCTAAATGCTGCCAAATCAAATAAATAAAAAAAAAACATGCACAATTTAAATAGAGAGAGAACTTTTATTAAACATTTGTGCAAGGAGTCTCCAGTGCCAGGTTTTCCACCACTGGAAAGTCATCAGTACTTCAGCTCACCTTCTGGCTCCTTCATCAGCTGTATTTTTTCATATTTTGCCATAAAAAAAAAAAACAGATATCGATGAAAAGATGGTTTATACTTGCTATATATTAAAACAAAGGTAAAAGTGCTTTATACTTTTTACATGTACATTGCAGCACAGTGAAATGGAAAAGGCCACTGTAGTCAGAGCAGAGGGTCAGCCATGATACAGCAGCCCAGGAGCAGAGAGGGTTAAGGGCCTTGCTCAAGGGCCCAAGGCTAGCAGTTTGTTGATACTGGGGCTTGAATTTAGTTGCCCTGAGCAATAACCACAGAGCTACCATTGTCCATACAAATAAGTATTACCTCCTTTTAAATAAGTGTTGTAGATGTTCCACAACATTACCTGATTAATCGATAAAAAAATAATGACAGATTTTAAAATAAAGGTTTCAACAAAATTAAAACATTAAACATTTTAAAAATGTTAAATTAAAACATTTTACAACAGGAAAATTATAACTTTAGTATTAAAATTTTAAATCCACATCGAGTCACTTTCCATCGTGGGACAATGTGTACTGCATTTTATGTTTGATTATTTAGTTTTGTTAGTTGTAATCATGTCTGTAGTGATTGAAACTGATTCTCATTCTGAGTAAGGCTACATCACACCACCTTGTCATTGATTATTTTCCTCTAACTGCACACCAGCAACTGTTTTATTCCTTACTTATCATTAAAAGGAATATATTGTGCATTTTTCAACAGTAGAAAATAAATCATATTCTTTTGATGCAACTATATTATAATGAACTGTAACATTCAAATGTCAGAACATTGATCGGTTTAAAAGCAAAAAAAGAAATAAAAATAGGTACACAAATATCCATAGATACACTGTATTACAAAAAAAAATAAAAAAGAAATAGCAGTGTAATGCATTTTCTTTTTTTTTTTGTTTTAATTAATGGAATTAATATTAGCAGTGATTTAACCTTCATGGTGGAAGCGTATCCTTGGCAACTAAAACCTGAACATATGGATCAGATCAAAGTTTCTGAATTAATGATATTAACCCTTTAAACCCTAGTCAGCAGATCCTTCCATTCATCACTTTTATAAGTACAATACTGAATAATGTAAAGCTGTTACATAATCAAATACTTTATGATGAATCACTAAGAAAGAGAGAGAAAAAAAAGAGAGAGAGAGAAAGAGAGAGAGAGAGAGAGAGAGAGAGAGAAAGAGAGAGAGAGAGAGAGAGAGAGAGAGGGGTTTAAATAAATCCTGACAGACATTTGATTATAAGATATAAGTTTTGCAGATGTTTTTATTTGACCAAATCATTTTCTCGGCATATGTTACATAAAAACAGGTCACTATCTTGCTTTATAACAACACTCTGATAGCAGAGTGACGCTATAAAGTGAGCTGAATAAATACAATGCATTTTAAATGTATAATCTACACCTTGGGCACCTTTCTTTGGCTAGGGCTCTTAAAGTTTATTGTAGTGCACATAATGTGCTTTGAATTTACCACTGCGTGTTATGTGTTTTGCGTGGCTGTAAGAGTTACAGCACTCCTGGGTCTCCAAAAAGAAAGGACAAGAGAGAATTCATATTTCTTCTTATGAACAGCAGATGGTGGTAGTAAACATTGAGATGTTTTTCGAGGCAAGTGTATCCATGGCCTGCGAAACAAAATCTTTCCGACGGACCTCTATGGCATCATCAGAGATTTTGTCATTTATTTATTTAGTGAGTGCTCAGTCATTAAATTACTCATATGCTCAAATATTGCATGAAGATTCTGTAAGTTATATATTAAGGTATACACGAAATCATACAGGTTCTTGCTGGATACCATGAAAATGGCCTATTCTATATCGGATGCCTATTTTTAAATTTAAGACATTACAGTATTTTCAATTAATTTGATTAAAATAAGGTGATGCATCTTTTTTTTTTTAATTCAGGGCAAATCTCAGCTCATAATTCATCAGTGTAATCTCAGGTCTGTCCAGATGTAATGCAGTTTAGATGAATACATGTGTACAGAATGATAAATAATTCCTGAGAACAGCTGAAGGCTACAGGTAATGATAATAATATAAAAGATAATTCACATACAATATACATATAAATCCATCTTTACTCATTACGACTTTTATCTCATTCATACAAGTGAACAGCATTGGAGTTAAGGGCCTTGCTCAAGAGGCCCCGGAGTGGCAACTTGATGTGGCTGGGATTTGAACTCATAACCTT
>NC_139574.1:7618088-7633088 GCF_946808225.1 Silurus aristotelis
TTCTGCCTTTTTTCTCTCTCTCTCTCTCTCTCTCTCTCTCTCTCTCTCTCTCTCTCTCTCTCTCTCTCTCTGTCTCTCTCTCTCTCTTCTTCAATTACTTTATCGCTGTTTTATTTCCGTCTCTTTTCTAACATTATCCTTCTCTGTCTTTGCTTCTTTTTGCCTTTCTTTCTCTCTCTCTCTCTCTCTCTCTCTCTCTCTCTCTCTCTCTCTCTCTCTCTCTCTCTGTCTCTCTCTCTCTTTCATCTGCGATGCATGCTACTTTTAAGCTTAGCGTTTAAACAAAACCTGGAGTGGAGAAGTCTGACCCAATAGAAGGGGTCTCTCCACTGGTCTCTATCAGGATCAGTATCTTTATTGCCAGGTATCATGAATTGCATGTACAATGAATTTGTCCTGGTGTGCTGATGCTGATGGACTTATCATTTTTCCTGAATAAGTCCAAGGTACAGGGCTGTTTTTCAGTGTTTACAGTTGAAGTGTACAGTTAAGTTCATGAATTTTGTCCATGTCTGTATGTATAACTGTATGTATCCACAGTGATGTTATTAGACTAATCACAGGTTGTTAAATAATGGAATATTTGTATAATGGAACAAATCAGCTACAATGTCTTAGTAATCATCTTTAGTTTACTTTATAAAAGTACAGTAATATAAAGTATCTACTGCTAATTATGCTGCACCATTGTTTTTGGTTATGGCATTTCCCTAATTTTAATATATTATTCACATCAATTTTGACTTTGGATGCATTTGCAGACTTTTGTTTAAAAAGCTGTTGATAAAAAAAAAGAAATGTTTGTGCAATTTTAACAGTTTCAGACAAAGGGCATGGGAATGTGCCACGCCGGCTAATGTCTAACTTTTTCTAGGGGTTTTGAGAGAGAAAAAACATGCCTTTAATGGAAAGCAGTGAAATAAAGGTACAAAAGGAGTAAAAGAGTATTGAAATCCTTCAGGTTAAGCCGTCTGGACTGTCCCAATTTAAGACCTGCATCTTTCATCCTGCAGGAAAAGAGCATGGGAGCCTGTCGCTGTTTGAAGCCTGATCTGCTAACAGCGGCTCACTCTGACCAAATTAATCGCACTAGGTTCAGAAAAGAGGTCCTGCTTCTGCTCCTTTTTCTATAAAACACAGACTTTCTCTGAGTAAAAATGATGTCAGTTAAAAAAATTATATCAAAGATCTCAGCAGGGCCAAAAAGGTCTGTCATGTTGCTGTAGCGGTAATGTCAGGTTTAAACTTACGCCTCTGTGTAAGCAGCAGACTAATAGAAAGGGCAAATATCCTGATGAGGAAAACCAAAAAATTATCTACAGAGCCTGCAGCTGAAAATCTTTCTTTGTTGGTGTAAGAAGCCTGGAGCCAAAACTAAATATATATATATATATATATATATATATATATATATATATATATATATATATATACATACAGTGAGGAAAATAAGTATTTGAACACCCTGCTATTTTGCAAGTTCTCCCACTTTAGAAATCATGGAGGGGTCTGAAATTGTCATCGTAGGTGCATGTCCACTGTGAGAGACATAATCTAAAAAATAAAA
The DNA here is from genome assembly GCF_946808225.1 of Silurus aristotelis. Taxonomy (NCBI): domain Eukaryota; kingdom Metazoa; phylum Chordata; class Actinopteri; order Siluriformes; family Siluridae; genus Silurus; species Silurus aristotelis. Next base: position 7,619,656 of record NC_139574.1, read on the forward strand.
TCCAGAAATCACAATATATGATTTTTTAGCTATTTATTTGTATGATACAGCTGCAAATAAGTATTTGAACACCTGAGAAAGTCAATGTTAATATTTGGTACAGTAGCCTTTGTTTGCAATTACAGAGGTCAAACGTTTCCTGTAGTTTTTCACCGGGTTTGCACACACTGCAGGAGGGATTTTGGCCCACTCCTACACACAGATATACTCTAGATCAATCAGGTTTCTGGCCTGTCGCTGAGAAACACGGAGTTTGAGCTCCCTTCAAAGATTCTCTATTGGGTTTAGGTCTGGGAACTGGCTAGGCCATGCCAGAACCTTGATATGCTTCTTACAGAGTCACTCCTTGGTTATCCTGGCTGTGTGCTTCGGGTCATTGTCATGTTGGAAGACCCAGCCACGACCCATCTTCAATGCTCTAACTGAGGGAAGGAGGTTGTTCCCCAAAATCTCGCAATACATGGCCCCGGTCATCCTCTTCTTAATACAGTGCAGTCGCCCTGTCCCATGTGCAGAAAAACACCCCCAAAGCATGATGCTACCACCCCCATGCTTCACAGTAGGGATGGTGTTCTTGGGATGGTACTCATCATTCTTCTTCCTCCAAACACGTTTAGTGGAATTATGACCCAAAAGTTATATTTTGGTCTCATCTGACCACATGACTTTCTCCCATGATTCCTCTGGATCATCCAAATGGTCACTGGCAAACTTAAGACGTGCCTGGACATGTGCTGGTTTAGGCAGGGGAACCTTCTGCGCCATGCATGATTTCAAGCCATGACGTCTTAGTGTATTACCAACTGTAACCTTGGAAACGGTGGTCCCAGCTCTTTTCAGGTCACTGACCAGCTCCTCCTGTGTAGTTCTGGGCTGATTTCTCACCTTCCTTAGGATCATTGAGACCCCACGCGGTGAGATCTTGCATGGAGCCCCAGTCCGAGGGAGATTGACAGTCATGTTTAGCTTCTTCCATTTTCTAATGATTGCTCCAACAGTGGACCTTTGTTCACCAAGCTGCTTGGCAATTTCCCTGTAGCCCTTTCCAGCCTTGTGGAGGTGTACAATTTTGTCTCTAGTGTCTTTGGACAGCTCTTCGGTCTTGGCCATGTTAGTAGTTGGATTGTTACTGATTGTATGGGGTGGACAGGTGTCTTTATGCAGCTAACGACCTCAAACAGGTGCATCTAATTTAGGATAATAAATGTAGTGGAGGTGGACAATTTAAAGGCAGACTAACAGGTCTTTGAGGGTCAGAATTCTAGCTGATAGACAGGTGTTCAAATACTTATTTACAGCTGTATCATACAAATAAATAGTTTAAAAATCATATATTGTGATTTCTGGATTTATTTTTTTTATTATGTCTCTCACAGTGGACATGCACCTACGATGACAATTTCAGACCCCTCCATGATTTCTAAGTGGGAGAACTTGCAAAATAACAGGGTGTTCAAATACTTATTTTCCTTACTGTATATATATATATATACTTCCCGTGGGCTCACCACCTGCAGGAGGGACCGTAAGGGACCGGTGCTGAGAGGATTGGGCAGCAGTCGAAGGCGGGGGCCTTGACAGCCCGATCCCTGGACACGGAGAAGTGTCTGGGGAATCTGCTTAGACTGCTGCCCCCGCGACCCGAATTACGGATAAGCGGGAGAAGATGAAATGAAAAAAAAAAAAAATATATATATATATATATATATATATATATATATATATATATATATATATATATATATATATATATATATATATATATATATACAGTGAGGAAAATAAGTATTTGAACACCCTGCTATTTTGCAAGTTCTCCCACTTAGAAATCATGGAGGGGTCTGAAATTGTCATCGTAGGTGCATGTCCACTGTGAGAGACATAATCAAAAAAAAAAAAAACAGAAATCACAATGTTTGATTTTCAAACTATTTATTTGTATGATACAGCTGCAAATAAGTATTTGAACACCTGAGAAAGTCAATGTTAATATTTGGTACAGTAGCCTTTGTTTGCAATTACAAAGGTCAAACGTTTCCTGTAGTTTTTCACCAGGTTTGCACACACTGCAGGAGGAATTTTGGCCCACTCCTACACACAGATCTTCTCTAGATCAGTCAGGTTTCTGGCCTGCCACTGAGAAACAAGGAGTTTGAGCTCCCTCCAAAGATTCTCTATTGGGTATAGGTCTGGAAACTGGCTAGGCCACGACAGAACCTTGATATGCTTCTTACAGAGCCACTCCTTGGTTATCCTGGCTATGTGCTTCGGGTCATTGTCATGTTGGAAGACCCAGCCTCGACCCATCTTCAATGCTCTAACTGAGGGAAGGAGGTTGTTCCCCAAAATCTCGCAATACATGGCCCCGGTCATCCTCTCCTTAATACAGTGCAGTCGCCCTGTCCCATGTGCAGAAAAACACCACCAAAGCATGATGCTACCACCCCCATGCTTCACAGTAGGGATGGTGTTCTTGGGATGGTACTCATCATTCTTCTTCCTCCAAACACATTTAGTGGAATTATGACCCAAAAGTTCTATTTTGGTCTCATCTGACCACATGACTTTCTCCCATGACTCCTCTAGATTATCCAAATGGTCATTGGCAAACTTAAGACATGCCTGGACATGTGCTGGTTACCTTCCGTGCCATGCATGATTTCAAACCATGACGTCTTAGTGTATTACCAAAAGTAACCTTGGAAACGGTGGTCCCAGCTCTTTTCAGGTCATTGACCAGCTCCTCCCGTGTAGTTCTAGGCTGATTTCTCACCTTCCTTAGGATCATTGAGACCCCACGAGGCGAGATCTTGCATGGAGCCCCAGTCCGACGGAGATTGACAGTCATGTTTAGCTTCTTCCATTTTCTAATGATTGCTCCAACAGTGGACCAAGCTCACCAAGCTGCTTGGCAATTTCCCCGTAGCCCTTTCCAGCCTTGTGGAGGTGTACAATTTTGTCTCTAGTGTCTTTGGACAGCTCTTTGGTCTTGGCCATGTTAGTAGTTGGATTCTTACTGATTTTATGGTGTGGAAGGTGTCTTTATGCAGCTAACGACCTCAAACAGGTGCATCTAATTTAGGATAATAAATGTAGTGGAGGTGGACATTTTAAAGGCAGACTAACAGGTCATTGGGAGTCAGAATTCTAGCTGATAGACAGGTGTTCAAATACTTATTTGCAGCTGTATCATACAAATAAATAGTTTAAAAATCATATATTGTGATTTCTGGATTTTTTTTTTTTAGGTTATGTCTCTCACAGTGGACATGCACCTACGATGACAATTTTAGACCCCTCCATGATTTCTAAGTGGGAGAACTTGCAAAGTAGCAGGGTGTTTAAATACTTATTTTCCTCACTGTATATATATATATATATATATATATATATATATATATATATATATATATATATATATATATATATATAATTTCTTCAAAATTATGTGAGTAATGATGTAAATGTTACTTTTGCTTTTACATTTGACAAATCAATAGGGTGTATTTTTTTTCCCAGCTGGTTTTAAAATGTTGATTATTTAATTGATTAATTAATTAATTTGCAGAAGAAAAGGGTACATATTAAAATCTGTTTTAACATTCGATGTGTGTAGAAATTACTAAGGATCACATCACTGTTAATTAGGCATATAAATGCGATTAATGTCCTATAGATGCATCATAATGTGCTATTTGCATGGTTATATTTCCTTTACAAATATTATCTTCATTAAATTGATTGCATTGCATCCGTAAAAACAATTTACACACAAGTTATAATTATTTATAAAAAAAAAATAAATAAAAAAAAAATAGCATATATTGTATAGTGTTTTTAAATGATGTATTAGACATTGGTTACATAATCCCATATATGTAGTTAATGTAACCCATAATACATTGTCTTGCATATTAAAGGCATCTAAAGGGTATAGTTCTAATAATATAATTATTATAATCAATGTATTATACACACATTATAACATTATATGTGCATGCTACTAGCTCATTTATAGATATACACATCATGATACTATTTATGAAAATGCATCACAGTTAGGTTAAAGCATTATATATGTAGTTATATATCTATATGTAGTTATACAATGGCTGTCAACAAGGTGCTTGGAAACACCAAGTCTTTTGTGTTTTTTAAAAGACACATGCATTTCTCTTGTTTCTATACAACAAAACACTGTAAATGAATGGTATGGAGATTTACTTTGACAAAACTAATTTACTTTGAAAAATCCTCCCTTATCATGAATAACAGCTTTACACACTCTCAGCATTCAGACAATTCGTTTCTCCAAACATTCAGCTGAAATACTTTGTCTCTTGTAAAACTTTCCAAAAGTGTTCTTCATTAGTTGAAGATTTCTTTCTTGTGATCCAGTTAATCCCAAAGCAGTTCAAAAGGATTTAGGTACAGTGAATGTTTTGTCCATTCCATGATAAATAACACTCCAGATGCCTGTTTGTTCTCTAAATAACACTTATAGTGCTTGGATGTGCTCTTCGGCTCATCGTCTTGTATGGTGAAGTTAGATACGATTAGTGTAGACAGAATTGCGTGGTGTTTAACTATGGAATAGTTGCCATATTGGTTTTCCTTTTACCTGGAATTAGCCTACAAACTTCCTTGCTCTGAAACAACCCAAAACCATTAAGCTTCCTCAACTATTATCATCTCTTCTGTTTTATGGCTTACATAAGTTCTTCTGTTATAGCCAAATTTGGATTCTGTTCATTTTTTCTTCCATTCATTCACTGTTCATTCTGGTGTGTTTTACCTTTTACCTAGTTTGTTGCATATACACAAAAGGAACATCCATGTGTCTCCATAGAAGTCTTGGTGTTTCCACACCTTTATCATGTGCTGAACGACGAACGATTTCCATACTAGTTCCTGTGAAAGTTGTTACTATAGAAACAATAACACATTTGAACAAGTGCATTAATATACAGTAAACCTGTGATTTGTCATCCACACTGTCAGAGCCGCTGTGCCAGAAAAAAACATTCCTTTCTATCAATCAGAACAGAGAGACCTAGACAGTGCTATCGTCTACGTGTAGCCATACTGTATAAATCATCTGTTTAAACTTTAAGTATGTATAATAATCCAGATGAATGTTATGATCGGGATGTCATGAGATACTGTGAGTCGCTCACACAAATCACGGGCACTCTACAAAATCCTGGAGGTGGCTGTATATCGCCTGCTATTTTCCTGCTGCTGTCTTGCAGGAAGTCCATAAATATACTGTATGAGACAAGCTGTTCACTCAGACTGCAGGTTTTACTGTGTCAAAGCCTTTCTTATGCTCCTACACACTAGCGTAAGTACAATTTCTTCTTGAAATTTTGTCGAACTCGGTTCGTCATTATTTACCCAGCCAGTCTCTTGATTTTTTTTTAAATAGAACGAAATAAGTAAGGAAGCAAATAAATAGATAACTAAAGAAATAAATCACGGCATATCGAAATATTCCGTAGGCACTTGAGAACATCTCTGAATGACATTCATGGCTGTAATCCAGCGGCTCATCTGAATAAATCTTTAAGCTTCTGCAAACCTGTCTGAGTAGAAGACTAAACTCGTGGCGAAAACTCACAGCGGAACTCAACTTCAAAGTGAGTCGAGGGTTTTTACGTCAGCAAGCGCATTATACGTACAAGAACATCATAAGTTAATGCAAAGATTTGCAACACTTTTCATTTCTTAAATATCTGACAGACAGAGTGAGAAAGTGAGAGAGAGAGAGAGAGAGAGAGATAGAATTGTGCTTGGATATACACTTTCCTACTTGATGCAGTGGCCGTATTACTATCCTGCCAGAATGATTTATACAATCCTCACGGAAGAATTATTATTAAAATTATAAAGCTAAAATCACATTCGTCTTTCCTGAGAGGTAAAGTTACCTTCAGAAACGCGCCACTACTGAACATGAGGACATTCTGATGGTCGATTCGTTTTGGGGCTCGTTTAAATGTATGCATTTATTCCACCTTATTTCACAGAAGCATGGATACACTGCAAAGGCATATTATTAATATAGGAAAAATGTATGTAATTGTTTCTTTATATTAGACTGTGTATAACGATTATAAGCGCATGACCCTACATTTAGTTGTTTTTACTTATTTTTTTTACAATTTTTACATTTGTGTTATAAAGTTATATTTTTAGATTCTATTCCAAGGACAGTGGTAGTTCAACAGTTAAGGCTTTGTGTTATTGACTAGAAAGTCCTAGCACTGCTAAGTCACCACTATTAGGTCTTTGAGCAGGGCCCTTAAACCTTCCTGCTACTGGGGAATAAGGAAAGAATTCCACTGTGCTTAATGTATGTGACAAATACAGGCTAGAAAATCTAGAAATGGGGTTAATAATGCTATATTTGTTTAAATATAAAACTATAAACATATAAATTAAATATAGATAGAATATCATTATCATTTGTGGTTCAGTGGCATAGGCCCTGCTTATGGCTAGAAGGTTCAGGGTTTATACCCAGGTGACTTCCAAGCCACCACTCTTGAAAGAGCCCAATAGTGGTGAATAATCCAGAGCAATTTACATGTATCTCATTCATAAAACTGAACAGCTATGGAGTTGAGGGCCTTGCTCAGGGGCCAAGGAGTGGCAGGGATTTCAGTTCAAGACCATTGGATTCATAGTTTAATCCCTTTACCACTAAGCTCCCACCTTCCAAATATACACTTGCATTTACCAGATGTCCTTATGCAGAGCAATGTACAAAAGTGCTTTGAAGTCGCTATCAACGAATACATCAACACTGGGTCAGTAGGCTGATACCACCAACCCAGAACTCTGTTGAGATTCATTATAGCACACTTTCTTTTTTAACATAAAGATATAAAACAAACAGGGGAAAAAAGTTCTAGTTGTAGGTGTTTCAGGAAGAGGTAGATCTTCACTCATCATTTGAAGAAAGAAAGTGATTCAGCTGTTCAGACATATAGGGAAAGTTCATTCCATCACCTCGGGGCCAGAACAGAAAATACTCTTATTTAAATAATAATAATAATAATAATAATAATAATAATAATAATAATAATAATAATAATAATAATAATAATAATAATAATAATAATAATAATAATAATAAATATTCAAAGTTGCCTTTAAAAACACTCAAGGACACCGTACAATTGAGTGATAATCATACAAATGAGACAAACAACAAACAACATTAAACTTTAAATGTTAAAACTGATCAGAAAAAGCAAATCTGAAAGAATGAGTTTTAAGACATGATTGAAAAGTGTTCAAACAGTCACTTTTTCTAATAGATTGTGGAGAGAATTCCAAAGATGAGTAGCAGCCCAGCTAAATGCCCTAGACCCCATAGTGACTATGCGAACAGAAGATACAACAAGGGAAACAAATCGGAGAGTGAGCTTTGAGATGCAAGTATGTAGCAAGTCAGACAGATATGAGGGTGCAAGATTATGAAGAGCATTAATTTACTATTTGCACTGAGAGGTGGTGGGATCAGACGACCAAGGTCTCAACCATCTGTGCTCCAGGAGTCTTTGTCACTCGATGACACTCTAAACTCTAACAACTCCTAAACTTCCTAAACAAAAAGGTAGTACATGTGAAGAAACCTACCTACCTACCTACCTACCTACCTACCTACCTACCTACCTAGCTACCTACCTACCTACCTACCTACACAACCACCCACCCACCTACCCACCTACCTACCTACCTACATACCTACCTACCTACCTACCTACCTACCTACCTACCTACCTACCTACCTACCTACCTACCTACCTACCTACCTACCTACCCAAACAACCACCTACCTACCTACCTACCTACCTACCTACCTACCCAAACAACCACCTACCTACCTACCTACATACATACATACATACATACATACATACATACATACATACATACATACATATATACCTATCATCATCTTAAATGGTTTTCAAACAGAGGTGTTTAGTGCTTGTCCTTGTTGGCTGCTTTTCCTTTACTCTCTGGTCCAACTCATCCCAAACTGCATTTCGATCAGGTGACATCTAGTGTATATTTGAATACTTGATGCAGTTCATTGTTTTTACACATCAAGCCTTTATAAAGACGGAGTTTTCTATAGTTACAGAGACACATTTAGAGAACTCTTACTCTACATACACTCAGTGGGGTTGTGATGTGCTATCATTTAACACAACGTAAAAGATTTAGGGAAAGCTTTTGATTTCGAGTACATTTGGTATTTCTGTTTATTATTTCTTTACATTATGTCTGTCAAACCAAAAGACTTTCACCATCACTGGAAGGAAAATTGAATTGCAGTAGAAACATACTACATACAAACATAACAATGTTAAAACTAGTCAGAAGGATATATCACATCCACAATATATTTATACAATGTGATAAAAGTGTCCCTTAAATAGTTGTGAGATTGACTTTATTGATTCAAGCAATACGATTAATGATTTAACTACGTAAGTTTTCTCTGAGCAATAGGCATGTTTGGACTGGTTTAAAATTTGAGTGCATTTTTGCCTTTTGCCTTTGGTCATGCTAAAATGGTTTAATTTCTCTAACCTTAAATGTTAAACCAGTGTGTGAATGTGTATATATTAGGGATGTGCATCACCATAACTGAGTCCGATGCTATTCACATCTTGATGCATAGCCATAATGATACGATACATTGAAGACACATATAAAGCAGCTACCGATACAATTCACCCATGAGCTCTTGTTATCCTATTTTGATTTGATTCAACAACACAAAAAATTCAATTCAATACGTGCAAGGGAAAAAAATGTGATGCTATGAACTTCAATATGGTGTAAATCATTTGCTTCTATTTCTTTGTTTCAGACAAGACAGCAAATCATAAATTTACTTAAGTGCCTTCTGACTTATTATACATGCCTCTTTCACAAACCAGGCCTTACTAGTGCAAAAAAGAGTAAACATTAAATAAAATCAGATTTTTTTCCTCTACTGTTTACAGGAAAATGCAGCTCTACATATGCAAATATGTAAAATACGAATCGTTAAATCGTACTATCCCTAGTGTGCATGGACTGGTGCCTTATTCAAGTTATGTTCTGTCCTCACACCCAGGTTTCTGAGTTTAGACTCTAGTTTCATTACAATCCTGTCTTGAATAAATATGAATAAAGCTTGAAGAACTTCATGTCCATTTTTAAATGCATGCAAACAGGGTCAACTATTGAAACATTTTCCATGTTAGTTACAATAACCTTAACATACAAATTTGCACTGATGAGAGGAGGTTGTGACTCCACGTGATTTATGATGACCATCCCCCTGAACTGCGTGTTTAATTCGCTATGATTTGACACAAACTTCTCTTTAAAAGCGGAGAGATGAAAAAAACATGGCACTAAGGGGGTTCACACTGCAAAAAATTCAGAAAATTAATCCCCTGACGCTGAGTGCGACGTGTTTTAATTAATCACGCCTGCCCGAGTGTTTGCTTGAGCCGTCAAAGACTTAAGAATAATGTCACAATGTCAAGCTTATTTATTCCTTCGACCACTTTAAGACTTCAATCAAGTGTCCCCTCCGTGGTTCTCTCCATGGGGGAGTGAGACGAGGTTTAAGTGCTCTTAGCGTGCTCAACCTGACATACTGTAACGTACAGCTGTGATGACGAACAGCTTCGTTTTCTGTGTCCTGAGTCCCCTGTCACCCTGAGAGACTTTATCACCAGGGAGTAATTAAACACGGAGATTAACTCACACACGTCTGAACGTCGCCCTAACAAATAAAGTGACGTTAAAAGGTGTTTAGCTGCAATAGTTACAAAAGTGAACAAGTTCAAATTTAATGGAGTTTTTTTTTCCCCTTCCCTGAAGTCTCATTCAGGTTTGCCACGTATTTGCACTTTATTTGTTAAATTGGTTTTAATTCTTAAGGATAGCAAAGCGGATTAGAGAACCGTGTCTATCAAGTCACCCCAGGTACTGTGGATTATTGTAAAATTGAGGGTTTTTTTTCAGTATTTGCTACTTAAAGCAGAGAAAGTGTGCAGTTTTTTTTTTACCCTTTATATTTTCTGAAGTGCATATAATATCTTTCTAACTTTTTTTCCTTGTAGTTTTCCCATGGGTCAACAGAAACAAAATGAAGCAGTTGCAGAAACTCGACATTGCTTATTTTTTTATCTTGTTTCATTGATTTTGCTTCAATGTGTAGATTATTAGGTTTTTCAAACTGACAGACACTTTAACTGTCAATCATATTTTATTGGTGGATTACTACTTTACTTAGGGAGATGTTCATAGGTCTATATGACACCCAGCAAAGCAAACACGGCAAAATCAACCATCCGGTACATTTCTTTATCAATTATGATTCTATTTCTGAGTTTTACATTTTATTTTACATTTAAATCATCATGATTTTACCTTCATGTACAAGAAGACCAAGTGATTTTCTTTGTTTCTGGATTTTTTTTTTTCTCCAAACAATTGAAAAAGTAAACAAGAAAATGGTGCCTCAGGAGAATTTCAGAAAGTCATCTGGATCGTTGTTTTTTTTTTTACTTGATAGCATGTCGGCTAGTTGGCCATCTATCTTACATTGATTTGTACATCTAGAACCCAGCTATTGCATCTTCCAGCAGGGTTTTCACCGCCAGACTACTTTTGTCACTTTTGATGTCAAGTTGACAGATTTTTTATGACACAGTGCTGTGATATGACATTTTCCTGGCCATCTGATGCTACAAGGTCATAGCAGCTGCAGCTTATAACTCATAACATGGTTTGCTGCAGGTGGGATGACATGCGAAGAAACAAAGAAATAAGCTTATTTGCTCCAATTAAGTGATAGAAAATATACCTTTCAGTTATAAACATCATGCCAAATGTTATAAATCAATATTTGCTGAAAAGAAATATATAAATAGTTGACTTAAATTTGGATTAAGAGCCAGCGTGTACACCAATTTTTGGTATATTATGTAAAATATCAGCCATAACATTAAATCCACCTGCCTAATCGTGTACAAGGGAGGTGGTCGCTCAGTAAATAAGGTCGGGGATTCAAACCCTGGTATCGCCAATCTGCCACTCTTGGGCACCTGAGCAAGGCCCTTAACCCTCTGTGCTCCAGGGATGCTGTATCATGGCTGACCCTGCAGTCTGACTCCAGCTTCTAAAATCGCTGGGATATGCAAAGACAGTATTTTACTGTGCTGTAAAGTACATGTGACAAGTATAAAGCACCTTTCTTTTTTTTTTTTTTACCTTTTAAGACCTGGTAACCCATGAACAAGTCACAAGTTTGGCCTACTGAAATTTGCTCAGATCCTTAGTCTTCCCCATTTTTTCCTGTTTAAAGTCAGAACTTGTTTGTTTGCCTAATATTTCCCACCGCTGGACAAATCCCATTGTAATGAGATAATCACTGCTATTCTTTATACCGTTTAGTGCTTATAATGTTTAGTGGTCGGCAGAATTATTACAACCCTGAAGTATTTTACTGATGTCAGTGCGGTTTTGTATTTGTATTCACCAACTATGTCTGTTTACAAGACCTCAGATTGGCAGACATCAGATGTCAAGGCATTCTAAAGTTAAGTAATCCTGAAAGTTTGACGTTTTATATATATATATATATATATATATATATATATATATATATATATATATATATATATATATATATATATATATATATATACAGTGAGGAAAATAAGTATTTGAACACCCTGCTATTTTGCAAGTTCTCCCACTTAGAAATCATGGAGGGGTCTGAAATTGTCATCGTAGGTGCATGTCCACTGTGAGAAACATAATCTAAAAAAAATAAGTATTTGAACACCTGTCTATCAGCTAGAATTCTGACCCTCAAAGACCTGTTAGTCTGCCTTTAAAATGTCCACCTCCACTACATTTATTATCCTAAATTAGATGCACCTGTTTGAGGTCGTTAGCTGCATAAAGACACCTGTCCACCCCATACAATCAGTAACAATCCAACTACTAACATGGCCAAGACCAAAGAGCTGTCCAAAGACACTAGAGACATCATTAGAAAATGGAAGAAGCTAAACATGACTGTCAATCTCCCTCGGTCTGGGGCTCCATGCAAGATCTCACCTCGTGAGGTCTCAATGATCCTAAGGAAGGTGAGAAATCAGCCCAGAATTACACAGGAGGAGCTGGTCAATGACCTGAAAAGAGCTGGGACCACCGTTTCCAAGGTGACTGTTGGTAATACACTAAGACGTCATGGTATGAAATCATGCATGGCACGGAAGGTTCCCCTGCTTAAACCAGCAAATGTCCAGGCACGTCTTAAGTTTAAGAATGACCATTTGGATGATCCAGAGGAATCATGGGAGAAAGTCATGTGGTCAGATGAGACCAAAATAGAACTTTTGGGTCATAATTCCTCTAAACGTGTTTGGAGAAAGAAGAATGATGAGTACCATCCCTACTGTGAAGCATGGGGGTGGTAGCATCATGCTTTGGGAGTGTTTTTCTGCACATGGGACAGGGCGACTGCACTGTATTGAGGAGAGGATGACCGGGCCATGTATTGCGAGATTTTGGGGAACAACCTCCTTCCCTCAGTTAGAGCATTGAAGATGGGTCGAGGCTGGGTCTTCCAACATGAGAATGACCCGAAGCACACAGCCAGGATAACCAAGGAGTGGCTCTGTAGGAAGCATATCAAGGTTCTGGTGTGGCCTAGCCAGTCTCCAGACCTAAACCCAATAGAGAATCTTTGGAGGGAGTTCAAACTTCGTGTTTCTCAGCGACAGGTCAGAAACCTGACTGATCTAGAGAAGATCTGTGTGGAGGAGTGGGCCAAAATCCCTCCTGCAGTGTGTGCAAACCTGGTGAAAAACTACAGGAAACGTTTGACCTCTGTAATTGCAAACAAAGGCTACTGTACCAAATATTAACATTGACTTTCTCAGGTGTTCAAATACTTATTTGCAGCTGTATCATACAAATAAATAGTTCAAAAATCATATATTGTGATTTCTGGATTATTTTTTTTTAGATTATGTCTCTCACAGTGGACATGCACCTACGATGACAATTTTAGACCCCTCCATGATTTCTAAGTGGGAGAACTTGCAAAATAACAGGGTGTTCAAATACTTATTTTCCTCACTGTATATATATATATATATATATATATATATATATATATATATATATATATATATATATATATATATATATATATATATAATCTCACAAAAAAACAGTGTTACTCAAAGTTTAGATATAAACTTTAAATCAAAACAAAACAGTCTGCATGACGGTCAAAATTACATGCTATTATTTAAAAATACTAATGCTAATTGCATCGCTCAGTCCATCCCTTTAATACTGCTGATATCAATATATAAAGTGAAATATGCTTT
>NC_139574.1:7638088-7775588 GCF_946808225.1 Silurus aristotelis
TTTTTCCTTTTATTAGCAGATGAGATAGTGATCTAAATGTAATCACGCCCGCTGCCAGCACGTCCTTCATTATTCCCACCACAATCATCATTACCTCATCAGCACCCAGCGAACGTGTCGTCGTCTGTCAGGCTGGGGACAACAACCTTCTCCAGCCAAAGAAAACAAAACCCGCCGTTCCGCAGACACCTTTCAATCACGCTTCCTGCTGTCTCATGCTCAGACTAACCACCCAGCGGACCAATGAGCTCGGCATAATCGCTTACCTCAGGATGTCAAAAAGTGAGACATGGGTCAAATGAACGTTTAAGAGTTTGAACACTTTCCTGATGTTTGTTTCTCTCTTGGTTTCAATTTGGTGGAAAGGAGGGAAGATCAATGCTTAAATTCAAATATCAATCCTACCAAAATAAATAGAAAGGAACTATTTCATCTTGCACTGTATCTCTGTTTATTTTACAAACATTCAGTCGAAAAGCTTGGGATTGCATCACTATTTGTACCTCTCAAAAGAATAATAGATATTTGGTTAAAAGTATATTGTGTTAATTAATAATAATGATAATGACTATAAAATTTCAGAAGGAAAAAAGAAGCATTTAATACAACTATTTGTACTAACAGAGGAGGACGCAGACTCAAATGAAGAAAAATATAAAGCATACAAACACAGTAAGATAACACTAAAATTCAACAAAACAGAGCAAAGTTGTTGAATTCAAATAACAAGCAAATGATTTAGCAACTAGGCAGACATCACTGAGGGTTGTTGTAACAACCTGTTTGGTATTGGTGCTATTATAATTACCTTGAAGCAGGTGGGGACAACTGCCAGAGTTGAAAATATCTGAACACTGCTCCACACAGGTTCTGAACATTCTGCCTGGAATGTCATCAGGACGAGCAGCTTTATGGGCATTTGACCTGCTCAAGATGAAGTGATGTTACCAGTGGAAAAATGTAAGCAGTAGGTGTTCAGCTTTGTTTGGTGGATCTGTGTTTAAATAGTCAGTAAACAAAAAATGAGTTGAAATCCTCTGGAAGTATTTAGAGAGTTCTGTTGGTTGGTTTATGATGTGGTTCTCTATTTATATTTTATCGTCATATTTTGCAGCCTTAATCCCCATTTTCAGATATGAAACCAAAGTGATGTACCTTTAGGAGAAGTTCATTTAGAAATTCATTTAGAGATTCTGTTTGTGGTTTGTTTTTATTGTAATATAGGTGGTAAACCAACAAACAAATTAATAAATAAATTAGGGATGATCAAATTCACAGATTCGCATTTGTTGGCATTTGTATCAGGACTTTTGCATCAGTCAAAAATAATGAATTTCTATATAATTATTATTGTAATTATAGAACTATTAGTAGATGCATATTCTTTCCATTGCATCGCATTGCATTGAATTGCATTTACTTGAATCAAATCAACTACATCGCACTGCATCGTAATAGGGGTGAATTCAATCGCATCGCATCAGTAGCTGCTTCACACGTATCTTTAATGTATTGTACCCTTGGCTGTGCATCGAGATGCTAAATGCATCGGCCGCCGTTATGGAGATGTACATCCTCAATATATATACAGTGAATTCAGAAATTATTCAGACTTATTCACTTTTTTCAAAGTCGTTATTTTGCAGCGTGATACTACAGTCAGTCAAATAGATAATTTTTTTATTAATTTACACTCTCCATAATGCCGGTTAAAACAGAATTTAAAAAAAGTCTAAATTTAATATAAAGAAATGCAACTGAAATATCACATGTACATGTATTAACACCCAGTACTTAGCTGAAGCACCTTAGGCAACAATTACACCCTTGAGTTTTTTTTTTCTGTATGATCCAACCAGCTTTGCACACCTGGATTGGGGGATTTTCTGACATTCTTCATTGCAAATCCTCTTAAGCTGGCTCTGGTTAGATGGGGACAGTCAGTGAACAGCTACATTCAGGTCTTTCTTGAGATGTTCAATAGGGTTCAAGTCAAGGATCTGGTTCCTGTGTTGTCTTGGCTTTGTCCTATAGTGTTGCAATTAACTGTAAATGACAGAGTGCATTCGAAGTGCAGCAACTAAACTTAACTTTTAGTAAACACAAAACACTGAGAAAACTCCATATACAGTAAAGCTCACGGACAACAATGACAACTAATCATTGAAAAAGTACCTCAACAAATTAGGACAATGTGAGTCATTTGATATTGTAATCTGTAAACAACTGAATTGTACCATGAACAGATTATCAAGCTTACTGGTTACGTGAACCTGTTGAGTGACACAAGGCAGTAAATTAGACACATACACAATAAAGAAAGTTGTGGTTTGGTGTGGTTAGAACTTGTCAAACAACCAGGCTATGATGCTGAAATGCTTGGAAATTAAGAAATAAGTAAAGCAAATGTTTCTAGACCATAATATTCTCGACCGATTTGTCAAACTCATGTGTAGATGAACAAACCCAGCCATTATGGATGCACAAGCCGGTTAGTGCACAAGCCTCTTAGAGCCGGTCCCAAGCCAGGGTAAATGGGGAGGGTTGCGTTAGGAAGGGCATCCAGCGTAAAACATGTGCCAAATCAAATATGCGGATCACAAATGAGAATTTCATACCGGATCGGTCGAGGCCCGGGTTAATAACGACCGCCACAGGTATCGTTAGCCGACAGGGTACCGGTGGAAATTGGGCTACTGTTGGCCGAAGGAGGAGAAGGAGAGGAGGAAGACATCTACAGAGACGGCAGGGAAAGGAGCAGTGCAGGAGAGTGGAGGTTCGGGTTGGTACTTTAAATGTTGGTACTATGACGGGTAAAGGGAGAGAGATAGCTGATATGATGGAGAGGAGAAAGGTAGATATGCTGTGTGTTCAGGAGACCAAGTGGAAAGGGAGTAAGGCCAGGAACATTGGAGGTGGATTTAAACTGTTTTATCATGGTGTGGATGGAAAGAGAAATGGTGTAGGGGTGATTCTGAAGGAAGAGTACAGTAAGAGTGTAGTGGAGGTGAAGAGAGTTTCTGATAGGGTGATGATCGTGAAGGTGGAAGTTGAAGGGAAGATGATAAATGTCATCAGTGCCTATGCTCCACAAGTTGGCTGTAAGATGGAGGAGAAGGAAAGATTCTGGAGTGAATTAGATGAAGTGGTAGATGGTGTATCTAGGAAAGAACGATTGGTGATTGGGGCAGACTTTAATGGGCATGTAGGTGAAGGGAACAGAGGTGATGAGGAGGTGATGGGTAGGTATGGTTTTAAGGAGAGGAATGTGGAAGAGCAGATGGTGGTAGATTTTGCTAAAAGGATGGAAATGGCAGTGGTGAACACTTATTTTAAGAAGAAGGAGGATCATAGGGTGACGTATAAGAGTGGAGGAAAGGTGCACACAGGTGGACTATGTGCTATGCATGAGATGTAACCTAAAGGAGATTGGAGACCGTAAGGTGTTGGCAGGGGACAGTGTAGCTAGACAGCATCAAATGGTGGTCTGTAGGATGGTTTTGGAGGCGAAAAAGAAGAGGAGGAGAGTGAGGACTGAAAGCAGAATAAGACGGTGGAAACTGAAGGAGGAAGAGTGTAGTGTGAGGTTCAGGGTAGAGGTCAGACAGAGGCTCATTGGTGTTAAGGAGGTGTTGGATGATTGGGCAACTACTGCAGGAGTGATGAGGGAGGCAGCTAGAAAAGTACTTGGTGTAACATCTGGAAATAGAAAGCAAGACAAGGAGACGTGGTGGTGGAATGAGAAAGTGCAGGAGAGCATTAGGAGAAAGAGTTTGGCAAAACAGAAGTGGGATGAGAAAAGTAGGCAGGAGTACAAGGACATGCGGCAGCAGGTTAAGAGGGATGTGGCGAAAGCCAAGGAAAAGGCATATGAGGAGCTGTATGAGAGGTTGGACACTTAGGAAGGAGAAAAGGATTTGTACCGGTTGGCCAGGCAGAGGGACCGAGCTGGGAAGGATGTACTGCAAGGTAGAGCAGTAAAGGATGGAGAGGGAAATTTGTTGACTAGTGAGGAGAGTGTGTTGAGAAGGTGGAGGGAGCAGCTGATGAATGAGGAAAATCAGAGAGAGGGAAGGTTGGATGATGTGGAGTTGGTGAAGCAGGAAGTGGATAGGCTTAGTAAGAAGGAAGTGAGAGCAGCGATTAAGAGGATGAAGAGTGGAAAGTCGGTTCGACCAGATGACATACCAGTAGAAGCGTGGAGATGTTTAGGAGAGATGGCAGTGGAGTTTTTGAGTATAGAGAAGGACAGAAGGAATTACATTGTGTAGTTGTGGATTTAGAGAAGGCGTACAACACAGTGCCAAGAGAGGAGTTGTGGTATTGTATGAGGAAGTCAGGTGTGTCAGAGAAGTATGTGAGGGTGGTGCAGGACATGTATGAGGACAATGTGACGGCAGTGAAGTGTGCAGTAGGAACGACAGACTGGTTCAGGGTGAAGGTTGGACTGCATCAAGGATCGGCCCTGAGCCCTTTCCTGTTTGCAGTGGTTAAGGACAGGTTGACGAAAGAGGTCAGACAGGAGTCTCCCTGGACTATGATGTTTGCGGATGATATTGTGATTTGTTGTGAGAGTAGGGAGCAGGTTGAGAAGAGCCTGGAGTAAGACAGAATACATGTGTGTGAATGAGAGGGAGGGCAGTGGAGTTGTGCGGTTGCAGGGAGAAGAGCTGGAGAAGGTGGAGGAATTCTGGTACCTGGGGTGCAAAGTAATGGAGAGTGTGTTAGAGAAGTGAAGAAAAGAGTGCAGGCAGGGTGGATGGGTGGAGAAGAGTGACAGGAGTGATGTGTGATAGTAGGGTATCTGCAAAAATGAAAGGGAAAGTTTATAGGTCTGTGGTGAGACCTCCGATGTTGTATGGTTTAGAGACAGTGGCATTGAGTAAAAGACAGGAGGTGGAGCTGGAGGTAGCAGAGCTGAAGATGTTGAGATGTTCGTTGGGAGTGACGAGGATGGATAAGATTAGAAATGAGTTTATTAGAGGGACAGCGCATGTAGGATGTTTTGGTGACAAGGTGAGGGAGGCGAGATTGAGATGGTTTGGACATGTGCAGAGGAGGGACCTGAATTATATTGGTAGAAGAATGCTGAGGATGGAGCCACCAGGTAGGAGGAAAAGAGGAAGGCCAAGGAGGAGGTTCATAGATGTGGTGAGGGAAGACATGCAGGTAGTTGGTGTAAAAGAGGCAGATGTAGAGGACAGGGTGGTATGGAGACAGATGATCCGCTGTGGCGACCCCTAATGGGAGCAGCAGAAAGAAGAAGAAGATGTGTAGATGAACAGAGGCAATGGCAAAAGCAAACTGTTAGAGCACCTGTGTACTGATTAATGATGGGAGAAATTCCACAATAGATCAAAAACTGGCCTTGCATCATTTTATGTCATCTAAACTTGTTCTTCCTCTCATCAGTGATAAGTGTGTGATTCCTGCCATGCTATGGTATGCGTTGTTTCTGCAGCTATTACTAAGCGTTCATTATTTATGGAAAGAGCTATCAGTGAAAAGACAAGCAATTTGCTTGTCAGAAGGCATTACAATGTAGTCAGCTGAAATATGACTAAGGAACTCTGAGGCTAGCTCTTGAGTCGGAGTCTCATGAGTGAGAGGCCAGCCGCTGAGTTATGGATGGAGAAAACCAATCTTTCAGAAATCAAGCATTATATTGTAGAAGCACTGCAGCTTTCTCAAAGAAAGTTAGTGATTCATAGGTTGTGACTGATATATATACTGTATGTGTGTGTGTGTATATATATATATATATACACACAGAATTCTAGCTGATAGACAGGTGTTCAAATACTTATTTGCAGCTGTATCATACAATAAATAGTTTAAAAATCATATATTGTGATTTCTGGATTTTTTTTTTATTTTGTCTCTCACAGTGGACATGCACCTACGATGACAATTTCAGACCCCTCCATGATTTCTAAGTGGGAGAACTTGCAAAATAGCAGGGTGTTCAAATACTTATTTTCCTCACTGTATATATACAGTGAGGAAAATAAGTATTTGAACACCCTGCTATTTTGCAAGTTCTCCCACTTAGAAATCATGGAGGGGTCTGAAATTGTCATCGTAGGTGCATGTCCACTGTGAGAGACATAATCTAAAAAAAAAAATGCAGAAATCACAATGTACGATTTTTTAACTATTTATTTGTATGATGCAGCTGCAAATAAGTATTTGAACACCTGTCTATCAGCTAGAATTCTGACCCTCAAAGACCTGTTAGTCTGCCTTTAAAATGTCCACCTCCACTACATTTATTATCCTAGATTAGATGCACCTGTTTGAGGTCGTTAGCTGCATAAAGACACCTGTCCACCCCATACAATCAGTAAGAATCCAACTACTAACATGGCCAAGACCAAAGCGCTGTCCAAAGACACTAGAGACAAAATTGTACACCTCCACAAGGCTGGAAAGGGCTACGGGCAGCTTGGTGAAAAAAAGGTCCACTGTTAGAGCAATCATTAGAAAATGAAAGAAGCTAAACATGACTGTCAATCTCCCTCGGACTGGGGCTCCATGCAAGATCTCACCTCGTGGGGTCTCAATGATCCTAAGGAAGGTGAGAAATCAGCCCAGAACTACATGGGAGGAGCTGGTCAATGACCTGAAAAGAGCTGGGACCACCGTTTCCAAGGTTACTCTTGGTAATACACTAAGACGTCATGGTTTGAAATCATGCATGGCACAGAAGGTTCCCCTGCTTAAACCAGCACATGTCCAGGCACGTCTTAAGTTTGCCAATGACCATTTGGATGATCCAGAGGAGTCATGGGAGAAAGTCATGTGGTCAGATGAGACCAAAATAGAACTTTTGGGTCATAATTCCACTAAACGTGTTTGGAGTGATGAGTACCATCTCAAGAACACCATCCCTACTGTGAAGCATGGGGGTGGTAGCATCATGCTTTGGGGGTGTTTTTCTGCACATGGGACAGGGCGACTGCACTGTATTAAGGAGAGGATGACGGGGGCCATGTATTGCGGGATTTTGGGGAACAACCTCCTTCCCTCAGTTAGAGCATTGAAGATGGGTCGAGGCTGGGTCTTCCAACATGACAATGACCTGAAGCACACAGCCAGGATAACCAAGGAGTGGCTCTGTAAGAAGCATATCAAGGTTCTGACGTGGCCTAGCCAGTCTCCAGACCTAAAACCAATAGAGAATCTTTGGAGGGAGCTCAAACTCCGTGTTTCTCAGCGACAGGCCAGAAACCTGTCTGATCTAGAGAAGATCTGTGTGGAGGAGTGGGCCAAAATCCCTCCTGCAGTGTGTGCAAACCTGGTGAAAAACTACAGGAAACGTTTGACCTCTGTAATTGCAAACAAAGGCTACTGTACCAAATATTAACATTGACTTTCTCAGGTGTTCAAATATTTATTTGCAGCTGTATCATACAAATAAATAGTTAAAAAATCATACATTGTGATTTCTGGATTTTTTTTTTTAGATTATGTCTCTCACAGTGGACATGCACCTACGATGACAATTTCAGACCCCTCCATGATTTCTAAGTGGGAGAACTTGCAAAATAGCAGGGTGTTCAAATACTTATTTTCCTCACTGTATATATATATATATATATATATATATATATATATATATATATATATATATATATATATATATATATATATATATATATATATATATATATATATATACACACACAATTTTGAAGAAAAAAACAAGGTTAATTTGTATTTCATGGCCACAATAATATGGGACAGGGCCATGTTTACCACTGTGTAGTATCCCTTCTTCAATCAATAACAGATCAGTTACTGTAACGGAAAGTTTTCCATTTGTGTCTAATACATTATTCAAGCTGCTCAACAGTCTTTAGACTTCTTTGTCATATTTTCCATTTAATGATTTGCTAAATGTTTTGAAATAGTGAAAGATCTGAACTGCATGCAGGCCAATTCAGCTCCCCAACTCTTCTTCTACAAAGCTGTTGTAATAGATGGAGAATGTGGTTTAGCATTGTGTTGTTGAAATATACATGGCCTTCCCTGCGCAAAACATTGTCTGAATGAAAGCATTTGTTGCTCTATAACTGGTATATACTTTTAAGCATTGTCGGTGCCGTTCTATAAGCACTAATGCACCTCTATACGGCAGGCTTTTGAACTGAGTGCTGATAACAAGCCAGGTGGTCCCTCTTTTCTTTTGTTCATGGTTTCCAAAAATAATTTTACATTTTGATTCGTTTGACCACAGGACAGTTTACCACTTTTCCTCAGTCAATTTCAAATGATTGTTGGCTAAGAAAAAATGGTGGCATTTCTGGATTATGTTCACATATGGTTTCTTCTTTGCATGATAGAGCTTTAACCTGTATTTGTGGACAGCACTGTGCTCACAATGATTTCTGGAGGTGTTTCACCCATGCAGTTATTTTGATTTCGATTTCGAACCATGCCTGTTTTAAATAAAATATCTTCTGAGGGCCTGATGATCATTGGAATCCAATATTATTTTGATAATATCATGAACTGAAGATTATGACATTCAAAGCTCTGCACATCTTTACTTATGATAGATTCTGCCTTTTTAAGATTTTTAAAGACAGTAATTTTATTGACCTGTTACTAATTAACCTAATTAGTTATAAAATGTTCCTCCAGCAGTTTCTTTTTAATAACACTTACTTTTCCAGCTTTTTGCTGCCCCATCCCAACTTTTTTGAGACATATTGCTACCATTAAATTCAAATTCTTTTTTTTCCTTAGAATGATACATTTCCTCAGATCAAACATTTTATATGATTTCCCTTGTGAATAAAATATGGATTTATGAGATTTGCAATTTCAACTTTTTGTAATTGTTTTTATTCCTATACATCTATATCATTAGTATATCTATATCTATCATTACAGTTGTGATAAGCATATTGATAGCAAAAACAGAAAGTCAGAAAGTATAAGCTTCATGAGATTCTACTTGAGTTGTTACATAGGTCACTTATTCAGACTTCAGCTACACACCTGAATCTTAATGACTTCACATTTATTTTATGCAAATTACCGTTTTGTGGTTCACATTTTTGAGGCTGCCAGAGATTTCTTGATTAAAGTCCATAGTTAGTAGGTAGAGGTAGTAGCTCAATAGTCAAGATAATGGATTCTGATAAGAAGGTTGTGAGTTCAAATCTCTCCACCACCAAGCTGCCACTGCTAAGCCCTTGAACAAGGGTCTTAATTTCTCACTTGTATAAATGAGATAATTGTAAGTTACTTCGTATAGAGACATCTGTTAAATGTGTAAGATTCTTTTTCAGAAGCATCTTTATATGTAAGCTCTTGCTTTTACACTAGAAAAAAAAAAAAAAAAACAGATAGAAAATGTGTAATAATATTTTTTGAAAATGTTCCCACTGTGATATGAATAAAAGTTTATCTTATTTTAAAGGTTTATCTTTTTGTTCTGGATGCTCTGACAGTGCTGACAACATAATGAAGCTACAAACCACATTACTATATCAAAGTGAAGATTTGTACAGTGAGTAATTTGTATATCTGAAAAAAATATGTAATTATATGTCATTATAATGATTAATTGTATTGCAATTTTTAGGTATTAAATCCCCCTGTGCTCATTTGTTTTAACTTTGAATATGTCTCCTGTGGTGTAAAATATTTGATTAAATGTATTCATTAAGTACTTAAGTAATTTTTTGGCTACTTTCTAGTGTAACTGAGTCTTTCTACTCACTCGACTACATTTATGATTCAATAGATGTACTTTTTATTCCACTTTATTTTAATTGACAATGACCGTTACCTATTACATTTTGTACCTCTGTTAAAGATGACATTAAGGCTTAACACTCCCAAACCCACATCTGCTGCTTGTGAGCCACTTTTTTAGAACTGGTGGCCTCATTTTCAGTCCACAAAGAGCTCGAATAAAGTCCAAAAACTTTGTGAACCTGCTTTTGTTGAAGTTGAAATAAAAATATTGCTCCTTTTTGAGAATAGAAGGTGCATCAAATTACAGTCAGCTCTGAATACTTGGTTCAAGTTTATTTATAATTAATTACTTTACTTTTAATTCTCCATTGAATACTAATAATTCTTCTACTTTGTGAGCTGGTACTGTAATTTTATTTGTTAATTGAAGATCTCTTTTTAAAAGACTGCTTTACTACTTTGTCTTTTTTTTGACCGACTTGTTTGATATTTGTATCTAACATGTTAAAAAGGCTGTTGTGCATTTTTTTGCCTTTGTTTAATACAAGTAAAATACTGTTTAATTCAGATACTCAAAGACTTTTACTCGAATTATATTGTAATTTGAACTTGGAATGGAATAAGTTTTGCAGGAAGGTATATATACTTTTACTCAAGCATGATTTTCAGGTTCTCTTTACACTCTATAATTCTGTATAGAGAAATATATAATATATAATTCCTCAGTCAGTGTAGATGTTTGTGGTTTGTGGAAGCATGATCTCACTACATGTATAAAACTCTTCAACATGATTAAGGTAAAAAAAAAAAATGCTCATCAGAAACTATTACCAAACTCAAAGAATGACAAGCATAGTTATAATGATTTATAAACACAGCTTTCATAAGAAGACAAAGCTGCAATGCCAATACGTATCCTCTTTCGGATTATTGTTTGCGCTATGTCGTGTTTCTTTGCATTTTCGTTTAGTGCAAAGAACTCTGAAGCATATCTTTCCTGATCTGTTGTGCACCTCAGTAGATTAGCTCTGAATCAGGATTAGAAAGGATTTGACCCATCAGACCCTGAGAGTGGTCACATGCCTGCTGTGTATAATTCAGAGGTTGAAACCTCTTCACCCTGCCTGAACTGACACTCTCTTGACGAGAATCTAATCCTCGTCTGTCTTTCTGCTATTTCCTCTAGTTTGCTCTTACAGCTTTCCCTGTGTGTGTGTGTGTGCTTGTGAATTCTTCACCAGGTGTGCACCGCACTGAGCAAACTGATGAACAAGACCATTTCAAACGTACTGCAGACCGTGATTTATGAGTTTACATAAATCACACATGTTTACTCAATTTATTTTGTAACTGTTGCGGCTGAATTGCCAAACCTGGCCGTGCTGCCGAGTCCCCAGTGGCAATCTCACGTCTTTAGCCACACATTTTACCCAAGCGATATGTTCTGGGGCCGCTTGGGAAAAAGAGCTAGATGATCTGCTGCCATGTAGCTCGCAGCAAATTTAGCACATACCAAAGAACCTTTCAAAGTTAAACAAATCACCCGCAGGCTGTGTGTCTCCTCTTATGAAGCTCCTGTCTCTCCCTTTCTCTTTCTCTCTCAATCTCTTGCTCTTATTCACTTCATGTAGGCTCCTTAGAGAATTACGGATTTTCCTTTCTTTCGCTGTTTTACCTCGAGTTGCTTGGCAGCGATAGTTACAATCCGTATTCATGCGACAGAACATGCTCTTTTTTCGACGTTCCACACAGACAACCCCGAAAGGCAGCTTATCACAGGAAAGCACAACATCTTTACCGGATATCGCACGATGCCGACGATTATCAGTCTGGACGTGCCAGAAGTCCCTTACTGCCAGCGCATAATCCGGCTAGGTCTCTCCTTGATAATTAAGATGTAAAGAAGTGCAAATGATGCATCATCCTGAGATCATGTTCATCCAGACTACCCATCTGTCTCCTAATTAGCTTGGAGAAATAAAAAAAGAAAAAAAGAAAAGAGAGAGAAAGCAGGACAGGGACAAAGAGCAACTAAACATTAAAATTTAATTTCATATTAATGATCCATACAATAATTTAGCTCATGGAATAATGATTAGTATTAATCTCAATAAACTCAGCGGTCCTCAGATCAGTCATTGGAATACATCAACTAAATGTTTACATGTAGAAGAAATGAGCCGTAATCTGATCAAAAATAATATTAATACATCTATACATCATGCAACACCTGATTTGTATTTTAAATTAATGTTAAAAAATTATGTTTCCCAATCACATTCGCAATTCCTGCTGTTCACTGTGTTTATCTCCTCCTTACAGCTTTACACATCAAACCTTGGCCTACAGAGCTCTGTCTCTTTAGTAACTACTTCAGGAAATGTGAAACCAGTGGGATTAAAAACAACTATTGACAGGTTTATCGAGCCTGCACTGGCCAAAATCCATAGTCAGTGGCATTATACAGTCAATAACTGTTTTTTTCCTCCCTCAAAATTTCTAATCGTTCCCCTGGTAGCAGAGCAGTTTTTATACTCTACTACCAGGGGTACAATGAAAATGAAACAATTTTGCTCAATTTATGCACCATTACATAGATCTGGCTATTAACTGCAAAGAAAATTATACAGAGGAAACAGTCCAAATGTTGTAGTTTTGTCCTAAGGTCATCAGGAGTTTAACACCAAGAGGACTGGGTTCCGTTCACCATCTATTTTAAACAAATAGTAATTATTAGTGAAGAATAAAATACATACAGATTATATTATCATTTTGTGTAATGTTTATAAAAAAAAACAAATTATGCACTAAATTTCTTGCTAATTATATAATATGGTAGTGTATAACGGTGCTTACGTTCCTACTTACTTACATACTATATGGATAAAAACATGTGCAAAATGTTATTCCACATTTAGTCCAAATTTGGTATTATAATAACCTCCACTCTTATGGGAATATGTTCCACTCAAGTGAACCTGTGGAGATTTGTACTCATTCAGCTACAAGGGTGTTAGTGAAGTCAGGTACTGATGTAGGTGAGGTGAAAAGGCCTGAGGTGCAGTCAGTGTTCACATTCATCATGTCCAATAGGTTGAGGTCAGAGCTTTATAGCAGGCTACTCAAGACCTTCCATTCCAACCCATGTAAAGCATATGTTCATGAAGCTGGAGTTGTGAACAGGGACAGTGTCATGATGAAACAGGTTTTGGTCTCTTAGTTTAAGGGAGGTTTTAGTTCTACCAAATCGAAAGACATCATATTTTATTGCATGCTTCCAAATTGTCTTTTGTTCCAAATTTTCAAACAGTTGGAAAAACTATACATGGCTGGCAAAATCAGGTCTCCTAATATTTTTGCCCATGTAGTGTACACAAGTACTTACCTTTATTCAAACTTTACACACTTACTTAATTATATATGTACTTGTTCAAATGCGTATTTACATAATTTTCTTAATAAGGCATATACAGTATATAAATACTTAGTTAATTAGTGAGACTTGGGTTATTTATTTATTTTTCCTTATTTATGTGGTTAATGTACTGGTTTACTGACTGGAAGGTTGAGGGTTCAAACCCCGGTATCATCACTATTGAGCAAGACCCTTAACCCTCTGTGTTTCAGGGGTGCTGTGTCATGGCTGACCCTGTACTCTGAACCCAGCTTCCAAACACTGCTGGGATATGCAAAAGAATTTCACCGTGTTAGTCACAGTACAATACAAAGCACCTTACCGTATAAAAACCTTGCTTGCTTAATTACTTATTAACTACGTATTTGCTTGAATACTTGTTAGCATGAATGTTTTTTAATGATTAACTTGCTTACTTACATATGCATGTATTTACTAACTTGCTTCCTTAATTACTCACACACCACTCACTCTTTTTCTTTTTCAGAAGACATGTGTTATGTTTGGATAGATTTTCCAGTGTAAGTCTTTTGTAACAGAGATGCATTGTGGTTAAGCTTCAATGTTCATGTTTCATATCAGGCCACATCACAGCATCCCAATGTTGATTATGTTCCTACAACAGCATTATTTTCCATGATGTATTACTTACTAAGGGCATTACTGTAACTGATCATTTGAGAGCAGGTCTTGCATTTAATGCATTTCATGTATAGAAATATATACACCTGTATTCAGTTAAAACATTTGTTAGGTGAAACTCAGTCTAACAGCTTTGCTGTAAAACCCATTTGGTGTAAAACGATTCCTTGTTTCTATCACTTGTTACAGTCAATAAAGCATGTGTACGGCAGTAAACCACTTACAGGATATTTATTTGACAAATATTTACATATTGAAGGCGTAAAACACCTTGACATCACCTGGCTGTAAATATTCATAGTGTTCAGCTCATAGCTCATTTTAAGTAGGGCAGTTCTATCCAGGTCAAACAGGAGGTGGTCTTTCCACTTTCTATTGGTTATTTAGAAAATAGATCTTGTATAGAAAAAAGGAATAATCTTCAGAGATCAGTGTTGTCAATCACTCCATTGTCACTATATCCAAGATTTTGAAACTGAGGCAGCTGTTCATAATAAAATAATGGACAGCATTGTGAAGGGGAACTGATCACAGGTTTTATCAGATGTAAGAAAACAATTTTTTAAAATACAATTTTCAAAAGTAATGTATGTTTTATATGTAAGAAACAAAGAAAATAAGTAATTAAACAATTAATTAATTCATTAATTGAGCAAGAAACGAATATCAATAAATATTAAATAAAAATTCATTTGTTGCATACACATTTATAGAGTATGACGTAGTGAGACGCTTGTTACAACTGTCCAACTTGTAAACATGTAAATAGAAAAAGAAAAAAAACGTTCTTTCTGCTTCTCCCATTAGGGGTCACCACAGCGGATCATCCGCATGTTTGATTTGGCACATGTTTTTACGCTGGATGCCCTTTCAAACGCAACCCTCCCCATTTATCCGGGCTTGGGACCGGCACTAAGGCTTGTGCAATCCTAATGGCTGGGGTTGGTTCCCTGACCGGGGATCGAACCCGGGCCGCAGCGGTGAGAGCGCCGCATCCTCACCACTAGACTATCAGGGAACCCCGTAAATAGAAAAAGAATACAAAACATAACATAGATAGATAGATAGATAGATAGATAGATAGATAGATAGATAGATAGATAGATAGATAGATAGATAGATAGATAGATAGATAGATAGATAGATAGATAGATAGATAGATAGATAGATAGATATTATTATTATTATTATTGCTGTTGTTAATCATGATTCACCTTTATACTATATTTACATCATATCTCAATATCTGTCTAAATACCTTGAACATACATTGCAACATTTTAAAATCTGATTATGTCTAAAACTAATGGAAATTCAAATATTCCACTCCAGTTTAAATAAAAGACAAGGACACACTGACTCCCTATGAACAAATACTTTGTATTAATTTGTATATAATTAAATGCACGTTATAAATAAGATGATACAAATTCTAAATATGAACATTGGTTTCTCATACTCGCATCTAATCATTTCATCTTAAACTTGACTTTGCACCTTACCATCCTCTACTTCCTCCGCTTCATCCACTCGAACACATGGTCACAGCCCAAAGCAAGCCTCTTTCCCCGTGATGCCACAAACCACTGGAAGCCGTTCGGCATAATTTTTCTAGCTGACGTCTATCCGGTGAATAATCCCATGCGCAGCGAGAGCAATGGAGCCCGTGCTTAGAGATAAGGCCCTCAGCTCCATCATGCGTCCTCCCCTGCCCTGCTTCCTGTCTGCTGGAGCACATACCGCAGGCCTGGGTGAGTAGGGGGCAGATAACCCCAGACCTGACACACTTGCCTGAATCAATCTCTTCCCTGTGGCTGCTGGTGGGCAGGGGGAAAAACAAAAAGAGAGAGAAATAGTAACCCTAATATTTATTTTATATATGAAGTATATTATAACAGTTTATTAATTATTTTAATATGCTAAGATTCTTGAAATATTAACATCCCTGAAAATGTGTCAGTAAGAGTGACCTTCATAGCAGAAAGACAGAAATAAAGGAGATCTGTCTATCAGCTTTCCCTCAGGCATGCACCTGCCTATCTCTCTCTCTCTCTCTCTCTCTCTCTCTCTCTCTCTCTCTCTCTCTCTCTCTCTCTCTCTCTCTCTCTCTCTTCTTTCTCTTTCTCTCTCACTTCCTCTGTCTTTGTAGATAACAGTCCTGCCACAGCAAGCGGCATCTTTGCTCTTTATCAGATAATGTATCGGCATAAGCTGCCATGCCTTCAGCTATTTTTGGAAGACTTCTTTTCCATCTTCTTTTATCCAAGTAGCTTTCCTTTCGATACCTAGGATTCATGTGTTCCTGTGTTATTTTGGATTAAAAATGTCCTTTAAATTTAGGAGAAATACTTAAGGATGTCTACTGGATAGATTTATAGATGTTTTCTATCCAGATTTCAAGTTTAAAAAATAAATCTGCATCTTAATCATCATCATCCATTTTGGAAAATTGCATGGCGACTTTAAAAAAAGATTGCAGATCAGGATTTTTCACTTCTCAGTGATTCTAAAATGAAATGTTTACAAGTGTATAGGTTTTTTTAGTATGATACAGTATGTTATGAAGGCAAATGTGCATGAACACCTGACATTTAACACACGTCGGATTAAACATGGCATTCCACATTTACTCTGTGCTTGCATGTATGATCTATAACTGTATATCTCCACTCTATAACTTATTAATAATTATTATTATTAATACAACTCCAGCTTCCAGGAAGGCTTTCCATTGGATTTAAGACCATGACTGTGTGGAATTTGCTCGTTTAGCCACAAGAGGGGGAGTCTAGGGTCCAGTCAGTGTTCCAGTTCATCCCAAAAGTGTTAACTGGGGTTTTAAAGGTCAGGGTGCTGTTCAGGACACTCAAGTTTTTCCACTCCTTGTCACACACCATGTCTTCATGTTGCTCATGTTATGCACATGAGCATTGTCATGCTGTCATGCTCTTATAGTCTGTTGGTCCAGTAAGGGGGTTTAAAACACTACAGCATACATTCTAGTTAACTGTATGCCTCCAACATTGTGGGAAACAGTTGATGAACATATGGGTGTGATATTTTATGTGTATTTCTGTATTTTATGTTTATCCCACTGATACATGCAGTCATTGGCCATAATTCATGCTGCATGTACAAAAAAAAAAAAAAAAAAGAAAAATTTATAATATTATTTTATTTGTAATTTTTTTTTAAATTGGGATCAGTAGTTAAGATAAAGGACAAATCCCAGAACCATTGAGTTGTCGAAGATGGGCACTAAAACAAAGCACCAGTTTATAAATGAGATAACTACAAGTTTCCTTAGATCACAAGCACCTGCCAAAATGCTATAAATGTATGACATTTAATGTCTCTTGGTTGCCCCTTTAAGGACCTCCTTATACTGTATATAAAATATCTTTCAAGACCTGCCTTATTCATTCTGGCACCCTACCTCTGGATGGAATTCTTTTCAAGTGAATACCATATACTTCTGCTGAAGACTTTCGAATGTCCAAGGTCCATCTAATTAGAAAGGTGCTTTGTGTTTTTTACATGTACTTTACCAGCACAGTGACATTTTTACTTCGCATATCCCAGCAATGTTAGGATGTTGGGGTCAGATCACAGGGTCATGTTACAGCACCCTTGGTGCACTAAGGGTTAAGGGCCTTGCTCATGGGCCCCAAGAGTGGCAGCTTGGTGATTCTGCGGCCTTGAACCTCTGACCTTCTGTTCAGTAACTCAGAGTCTTAACCACTGGGCTATTACATTTACAAAGTTTACCCAGTTTACTAAATGTTAATGAGCAGGGTTAAACTTACAGTAAGAACTATGAATATGGATTTGCACTGTAATAATAGAAACTGCTGCAATTGCTTAAGACCACAGTTGCTATGAAGATTTTTCTTTCAAGTGTCAATCAGAGAATAGTTAAACATTAGATGTCATCCACATAAGGAGGGGTTGCCTTTTGAGTTTGGTTCCTCTCAAGGTCTGAAGGTTTTTTCTTTATACCAGCTCAGAGAGTCACCACTGACTTACTCATTAAGGAACTTTTACTAATATATATACATATAAATATAAAGATATGCACTAACATATTCATTGAAAGATATATTTGCAATCTATTTAACTCAGTAAAGTTGCTGTGGGACAATGTCCATTGCTAAAAGTGTAATGCAAACAATTAGACTAAATTTAACTTAAGACAGTTACAATGACAAAAAGTCTATAATATCATTATTTTATTATTATTATAATTTTTCTATAAACCTATATGGAGATGCAAATGGAATTACTCACTTATGTATGTAAGTACTTAGAGCTTACTTTTTAAGATAATGACTGAACATGTTGAACAAAATTAGATTATGCAAACTTCTTCACCATTAGCAAAAAAACAAAAAACAAACAGCTTCATAATCAGTCAGCGGAAAATTCCACATCGGCAAGTGACGACTATTTTTTGCAAAAAGGATTAACTCCTCCTGTCAGGGCATTATTAAGTATCAACAAAATGTCTCTCTATATTTATTGAGTATAAATTACTATGATATATCCAATGGGGTGTGAGCCAGGAACAAACTCCAGGTGTTGTATCCTGCAGAGTCGCAGAGGAATGAAGGGAAAAAGTGAAGCAGCTATGACATTAATAGGGTGTTGCATGGGGTGTATGAGGGTATGTGGGCTTTCAGCAGCGCGTGCAATTTAGGACGATTGCAGTCAGAGAAAGACAAGGGGGTGTTTGGTAATTAGAGCCTGTCTTAGTGGTTGATTACAGCCTTGTTTCTCATAATGACAGCACAAGAGCTCCCTAAGAATTTAAATTACCGCCTTCAAAGTAGAACATGTGCATGTGCGTTTATAAGAAAAACAAATCAAGATATTTCTTGTCAGCAGCGCTAATTAATCTGCGTTATAGTTTAAACAGATATTTAAGTGTTATCCTATGATTAAGCGGTCTTAATGTCTAAGCCATGGAGGCTATTTTTTTTTCCCTGATAAAGCGTAACGAGTTAAGCTTATTAAAGAGAAACCAAAACTAAAATTTTTCGCAATGCAAAAGATTGTCAATCAAGTAGCTCCTGAATTATCACAAAGATTCAACTTTATGGCTCTTTGACACCCAGATGAATCAAAAAACATGTTTTATTGAATGTTTTGACTTCTGATTGCCTTGATAAACTTGAATGACTCACAATATTGGGCCAATTTCCCTTTAAACTCAAAAAATGTGCATGTTTTTACACTTGGCCCAAATACTTCACTGCATACCTAAAATCATAAATACTTCACTGTATACCAAAGACCTTGTTGATATCAGATTCTGAAAGATTTCTGAACTGTTAATTGATTGTGTAGTTTCATGTTTCAGTTTTGTGCATTTAGGTTTTTTTTCTCCATGGTGTTCTTTTCATTACTTCCTGTTTGCCATCTAAAAAAAACCCTCAGGTTATACGACTTATATATATGTTCCCCGTACAGTTTCCCAACTTTTTTGGATATATATATATATATATATATATATATATATATATATATATATATATATATATATATATATATATATATATATATAATATGTTGGGACACTGTACAAATTGTGAATAAAAACAGAATGCAATGATGTGGAAGTTTCAAATTTCAATATTTTATTCAGAATACAACATAAATGACATATGTTTAATTTGAGAAAATTGATCATTTTAGGGGAAAAATAAGTTGATTTAAAATTTCATTGCATCAACAGATCTCAAAAAAGTTCGGACAAATGCATGTTTACCACTGTGTGTCATCACCTCTTCTTTTTTTAACAGTCTGCAAACATCTGGGGACTGAGGAGACAAGTTGCT
Organism: Silurus aristotelis; assembly: GCF_946808225.1. Lineage (NCBI taxonomy): Eukaryota > Metazoa > Chordata > Actinopteri > Siluriformes > Siluridae > Silurus > Silurus aristotelis. Next base: position 7,657,694 of record NC_139574.1, read on the forward strand.
CAAGTTTAGGAATGTGAATGTTGTCCCATTCTTGTCTAATACAGGCTTCTAGTTGCTTCTTTGTTGCATCTTCCTCTTTATGATGCACCAAATGTTTTCTATAGGTGAAAGATCTGGACTACAGGCTGGCCATTTCAGTACCCGGATCCTTTGTCTATGCAGCCATGGTGTTGTAATTGATGCAGTATTTGGTCTGGCATTGTCATGTTGGAAAATGCAAGGTCTTCCCTGAAAGAGACGACGTCTGGATGGGCGCATATGTTGTTTTAGTACTTGGATATACCTTTCAGCATTGATGGTGCCTTTCCAGATGTGTAAGCTGCCCATGCCACACGCATTCATGCAACCCCTTACTATCAGAGATGCAGGCTTCTGAACTGAGCGCTGATAACAACTTGGGTTGTCGTTGTCCTCTTGAGTCCGGATGACATGGCGTCCCAGTTTTCCAAAAAGAACTTAAAATTTTGATTTGTCTGACCACAGAACAGTTTTCCACTTTGCCACAGTCCATTTTAAATGAGCCTTGGCCCAGAGAAAACGCCTGCGCTTCTGGACCATCTCTAGATATGGCTTTATTTTTGACATATAGAGTTTTAGCCGGCAACGGCAAATGGCAGAGTGGATTGTGGTGACCGACAATGTTTTCTGGCAGTATTCCTGAGCCCATGTTGTGATTTCCATTATAGTAGCATTCCTGTATGTGATGCAGTGCCGTCTAAGGGCCCGAAGATCACAGGCATCCAGTATGGTTTTCCGGCCTACCCTTACGCACAGAAATTGTTCTAGATTCTCTGAATCTTGATATTATGCACTGTAGATGATGATAACTTCAAACTATTTGCAATTCTTCTCTGTGAAACTTCTTTCTGATATTGCTCCACTATTTTTCGCCGCAGCATTGGGGAAATTGGTGATCCTCTGCCCATTTTGACTTCTGAGAGACACTGCCACTCTGAGAGGCTCTTTTTTATACCCAATAAAATTTTGCCATTTGACCTAATAAGTTGCAAATTGGTCCTTCAGCTGTTCCTTATATGTACATTTAACTTTTTCGGCCCCTTATTACTAACTGTCCCAACTTTTTTGGAATGTGTAGCTCTCATGAAATCCAAAGAATTCCTTTTTTTTTTTTCTGCCAAACAATTTACAGACAATTCAACACATACACACAGAGTGCTTCATGAACAAACAGAAGCTGCCGCTTCCTTCACTCTATACATATTTTATTCTTTCTGGTTGTGATGTCATCCCACCGGTGATGGCCAGCATCCAATTTTTGACTGATTACACACATTATTTCAGAGCGTGAACACTCTGGGTCATTTCCAAAGTGTTTCGACACAGCTCGAGTTCCTGAAAGGGAACCAAGGTGTTACACAAAACACAAAACCCAGAACTATACAAAACTACTAAGTACACACAATTATTTTGTTTGTGATTGATATTTAAGGTTACAGTAGTTTCTTATTATCCAGTACTTAATTAATAATTTTTCATTCTCCATAAGTGTATATTTAGGTTTCCTATTTCCTATTGTTTTTGTTTTCATTTTTTACTTAAAAAGGTTACATTCAATACTTTTGGCACATATTTAATTCTATATTTTGTACTTTCAGTATCTCGAGCTGCGTCAACATAGCTTTGGGAATGCTTCCACGTTGTCCACTCTGTAAATCATGTGAATAATTAGTCCAATGGAAAAGCGCGGCATCACCAGGAAGCTGTTAAAGCACATAGAGTAAATATGGCGCTAGCTTCTGTTTGTTCAGGAAGCGCTCTATGTGTGTTTGACTATATGGTAAGTGGTAATGTTAATAATAAAAGGACCTTGGGTTGGACCTGGCCAAGGGTCTAGAGACGGGCTTGTCCCTTTCTCCTTTCTCACCTGCTGGGTCCAGCACTCTCTCTCAAGGCTTGGAAGCTAGCTCTGAGAAGGGGGGAGAGAATTGATGTCTGCAATCCCTCAGAAACACCCTATCATCCTGTTTTTCTAAATAGCTATTGCTGCATCGTTCCTAAAGTGCCTTGTACTGCCCACCAAGCCTCTTTGTACCACCTTGGCGCTGATGGCTAACACCTCAGCAGGTCAAGTTGCATGCTGTCTGCACACTATGGCTGTGCTTCAAGCCTATCAGGCAGACCTGCCACAAGAACTGGATGTGAGAGACACCCCAGGTGGTCAGGAAGTCTGAGAGCTTCACCGTGCTACAGACCTGGCTCTCAGGGCAACAAAAGAGACTGCTAGGGCCATTGGCCGATCCATGTCCTCCCTGGTGTCCACCGAATGGCAACTTTGGCTCACCTCATCAGATCTTTCTGACAGGAACAGGGCCATGATGCTGGACACCCCCACATAATGCCGACTGGCCTGTTCAGCGATGCAGTCAATACAGTCGTTGATAGGTTTCAGAAGCCCAAAAAGCAGCCCAAACCCAACCTAGCACCTCCAGGCACAGAGAGCTGCAGAGACAAAGCATCACCACTCACACTTCCTCTGCGAATGATTCGAGGCCTAGACATTATGATACAGGACCATCTGGCTAGCAAGTGCCCTCCTCATTTTCTGCCTGGCATCTTAGCGGACTTGGGGGGTTCGGCGCCTCTCAATAGGCCCTTAGAGCTGTACCAGGGTGTAGCCCCAGCTCTATGCATACCAAAGGTCAGTTCATAAGAGACTCTCTAGCAGCCTGAAAAGTCCTGCCAGATGTGTCTCAATGGGTCCTGTGTACTGTAGACGGAAGCTATATGATTCATTTCAGGTATCGCCGCCCCAGTTTAACTGGGTGTGCCCCACAATAGTCAGGGAACTAGAAGTAAATAGTCTCTTGAGAATGGAGCCCATCAAGGTGACCTCCATCAGACAGAGAATCTGCATTCTACAGCTGGTACTTTATTGATCCCAAAAAAGTTCCCATGCTAGATCTACGTTAGCTGAACCACTCTCAAAAGAGATCTATACCGCTCTCAAAAGAGTTCTATAGCCTCGACCTCAGTGCCACTTCTGGTCCCTCTGTCCTTCTCCCTACCTGTGCCTAGCCACACTAGCCAGGGATTGGTCAATCTGGCTTGATTGGACTTTCAATCCCAAAGTGTTTCTGATGAGGCTTGAGTTTCTGCAGGGAAACGTTTCTAGGTTACTGCATTCCTGCAGTGCTTCCTTCTCTTTTCAGAAGCTGGCGCTGGTTTAACTTCATGTGCTTTTAAGCTTCCTGGTAGTGACTTCACCCCACCAGTGACTCCATGCTTTCCATTGGACTGATACATTCAACATTCTTAAAACGTTATTGATGCAGCGTCTCGTTCCCTTGGGGAACTATGGTTACTGGAGACATTCCCTTTCGATTTGGTGATGGGTTCCTCTCAAGGCTTCTCCCTTTCACAGTGACCACTGGCTCAATCATTAGGATTAAACTTATAAGGAACAATTAGAAAATTAGAAAATTATAGTCATTAAATTTATACAATCCATTATTATCTCTGTAAAGCTGCTTTGAAACAATGTCCATTGTTAAAAGCGCTATACAAATAGAACTAATTTAAATTTAATTTAATTGAAATGTCATTAACTCAAAATTAAGTAATTGGTTATAATCAAGAGTTCACAAGCAAAAGTGTGATTATACTGAAAATCTTTTTAGCTGCTTGTGCAATGTTGCTTAATTATACCACATCTACAGTAAGTTGTTTAATAAACTGAACATTTAAGTCTGGAATTTAAATGCAATATGACTATGCAATGTTATTGCAATTTAGCAACATTATAAACTGAATTTGCTGAAATGTTCTGCATAAATGAAGATGGTTGGCCTACAGGTTGTTTGTGCTACCTGCATGCCAGGTGGCTCTGCGCACTGAGCCCTGACTAGCGAAATCGAAAATGAACTGAACCATCGAACCTGGGCCAATAATGCATGCAGGTGGAACCCATCAATGCCACGATCCACTCACCCTGGGAACCCAAACAGAGTGAAGAACTGGGAACCCAAAGTAAACCCGAAGTAAACAGTAAGCAAGCTGCATCCAAGATTCATTGGACTGGATGTCATCACAAATCCACAAACAAATCCTGTTTTTGTATTTAACTCTATTGGATATATTATGGTGAAGCCTCTTAAACAGATGCAATAAGCTGGTAGTAGAGTGTGTGTTGAACATGGTAGGCTGATAAAATAAACAACACTATTTCAGGAAGTATAGGCTAAAAGATGTTGGTGACTTAGATAATAAATATGAATCTTGCTACACTTGGCACTAACATAAACTATAGGTAAACTACCAAAAGGGCAAATAGGAATAATTTTATTTTAACAAAGTAAGTTTCATATTCTTTTTATAAATGAAACATCAATTCAACGCATCTTTAATAAACCTGTTTTAGATTGTTAGCAAGTTTTTAGTTAAGTCTATTCCGAATTCATTTTTATTTTTTTAATTATTTAAAAAATGTCTTAATTTAGCAATCTTACTAAAACTCTGTCAGGGAATAATAAAGTCAATATGTAAGTCAGGGTGTGTATATAATAAATGATGATGTTAGGTACCAGTCGATGACATTTGCCTAATATAACATGCACATACAAACTATTGAAATAATATCTTGGATAAATACTTTACAAAATGTATAGCATTTACATAGCAGTTATGGAATTTAGAAGACATTTTTACCCTGAGTGTCATGTGGTTAACTTATTTGTACAACTGAGCAGTTGAGGGTTAGGGGCCTTGCTCAAGGACCCAGCAATATCAACTTGATAGTGCTGGGATTTTAATTTACAACCTTATAAGCCTTACTCTAATTCTTTGTTTTCCCAAATCATTTAACAATTACAAATATTTTAATATTAGGTAAAGTAAATATTACAGAATTTCTATACAAGCTACATTTTGTAGCTATTGGAACAATGAAAACATTACTACAAAAATGTATTTTTACATAAGTAAAGAAAAATGTATTAGCCACAACTTGGGTTTTGTAGAACGATGTGATGGTTGGTTTTAGGCTGAGGGGTGGAGTTGTAAATTTCCATTTTATTTGTATAGAGATTTTAACAATGTTTATTGTCTTTAAGCAGGTTTCTAGAATTTTTTTTTTATCATTTTAACAGTGACAAGGAAAGATTTCCTGACATAGATAAGAAAGAAATGTTGAAAAAAAAAAAAGAAAAATTATGATTATATTTACTTTTTATATTATATTTATATAATATATGGGCTCACCACCTGCAGGAGGGACCGTAAGGGGCCGGTGCTAAGAGGATCGGGCAGCAGTCGAAGGTGGAGGCCTCGACAACCCGATCCCTGGACACGGAAGCTAGCTCTAGGGACGTGGAATGTCACCTCGCTGGCGGGGAAGGAGCCTGAGATTGTGCGTGAGGTTGAGAGGTTCCGACTAGAGATAGTCGGGATCACCTCTACGCACGGCCTGGGCTCTGGAACCACACTCCTCGAGAGAGGATGGACTCTTTACAACTCTGGAGCTGCCCATGGTGAAAGGCGTCGGGCTGGTGTGGGTTTGCTTATAGCCCCCCAGCTCAGCCGCCATGTGTTGGAGTTTACCCCGGTGAACGAGAGGGTCGTTTCCCTGCGCCTACGGGTCGGGGATAGGTCTCTCACTGTCGTGTGTGCCTACGGGCCAAACGGCAGTATAGAGTACCCGGCCTTCTTGGGGTCTCTGGGAGGGGTGCTGGACAGTGCTCCGACTGGGGACTCCGTCGTTCTACTAGGAGACTTCAATGCACACGTGGGCAGCGACAGTGACACCTGGAGGGGCGTGATTGGGAGGAACGGCCCCCCTGATCTGAACCCGAGCGGTGTTCAGTTATTGGACTTCTGTGCTAGTTACAGTTTGTCCATAACGAACACCATGTTCAAGCATAAGGGTGTCCATCAGTACACGTGGCACCAGGACACCCTAGGCCGCAGGTCGATGATCGACTTTGTGGTCGTTTCATCTGACCTGCGGCCGTATGTCTTGGACACTCGGGTAAAGAGAGGGGCGGAGCTGTCAACTGATCACCACCTGGTGGTGAGTTGGATCCGATGGCGGGGGAGGAAGCTGGACAGACTCGGCAGACCCAAGCGTACTGTGAGGGTCTGCTGGGAACGTTTGGCCGAGCCTCCTGTCAGAGAGATCTTCAACTCCCACCTCCGGCGGAGCTTTGACCAGATCCCGAGGGAGGCCGGAGATATTGAGTCCGAGTGGACCATGTTCTCCACCTCCATTGTCGAAGCGGCCGCTCGGAGCTGTGGCAGTAAGGTCTCCGGTGCCTGTCGAGGCGGCAATCCCCGAACCCGGTGGTGGAAACCGGAAGTAAGGGATGCCGTCAAGCTGAAGAAGGAGTCCTACCTGGCCTGGTTGGCTTGTGGGACTCCTGAGGCAGCTGACGGGTACCGGCAGGCCAAGCGAACTGCAGCCCGGGTGGTTATCGAGGCAAAAACTCGGGCCTGGGAGGAGCTCGGTGAGGCCATGGAGAAGGACTATCGGCTGGCCTCGAAGAGATTCTGGCAAACCGCCTGGCGCCTCAGGAGGGGAAAGCAGTGCCCCACCAATGCTGTTTACAGTAGAGGTGGGGAGCTGTTGACCTCAACTGGGGATGTCGTTGGACGGTGGAAGGAATACTTCGAGGATCTCCTCAATCCCGCCGTCACGTCTTCCATTGAGGAAGCAGAGGCTGAGGGCTCAGAGGCGGACTCGTCCATCACCCAAGCTGAAGTCACCGAGGTAGTAAAGAAACTCCTCGGTGGCAGGGCACCGGGGGTGGATGAGATCCGCCCTGAGTACCTCAAGTCTCTGGATGTTGTGGGGCTGTCTTGGCTGACACGCCTCTGCAGCATCGCGTGGCGGTCGGGGACAGTGCCTCTGGAATGGCAGACCGGGGTGGTGGTCCCTCTTTTTAAGAAGGGGGACCGGAGGGTGTGTTCCAACTATAGGGGGATCACACTTCTCAGCCTACCTGGGAAAGTCTATGCCAGGGTACTGGAGAGGAGAATATGGCCGATAGTAGAACCTCGGATTCAGGAGGAACAATGTGGTTTTCGTCCAGGCCGTGGAACACTGGACCAGCTCTATACCCTCTACAGGGTGCTGGAGGGTTCATGGGAGTTTGCCCAACCAGTCCACATGTGCTTTGTGGATTTGGAAAAGGCATTCGACTGTGTCCCTCGCGGCGGCCTGTGGAGGGTGCTCCGGGAGTATGGGGTCGGGGGCCCTTTACTAAGGGCTGTCCGGTCCCTGTATGACCGAAGCAGGAGCTTGGTTCGCATTGCCGGCAGTAAGTCAGACTTGTTCCCGGTGCATGTTGGACTCCGGCAGGGCTGCCCTTTGTCACCGGTTCTGTTCATAATTTTTATGGACAGAATTTCTAGGCGCAGCCAGGGGTCGGAGGGTGTCCGGTTTGGTGACGACACGATTTCGTCTTTGCTCTTTGCAGATGATGTTGTCGTGTTGGCTTCATCAGACCAGGACCTTCAGCATGCACTGGGACGGTTTGCAGCCGAGTGTGAAGCGGCTGGGATGAGAATCAGCACCTCCAAATCCGAGGCCATGGTCCTCAGTCGGAAAAGGGTGGCTTGCCCACTTCAGGTTGGTGGGGAGTTCCTGCCGCAAGTGGAGGAGTTTAAGTATCTTGGGGTTTTGTTCACGAGTGAGGGAAGGGTGGAACGGGAGATTGACAGACGGATCGGTGCAGCTTCTGCAGTAATGCGGTCGATGTACCGGTCTGTCGTGGTGAAGAAGGAGCTGAGCCGCAAGGCGAAACTTTCGATTTACCGGTCAATCTACGTTCCTACTCTCACCTATGGTCATGAGCTCTGGGTCATGACCGAAAGGACAAGATCCCGGATACAGGCGGCCGAAATGTGCTTCCTCCGCAGGGTGGCTGGGCGATCCCTTAGAGATAGGGTGAGAAGCTTAGTCACTCGGGAGGAGCTCGGAGTAGATCCGCTGCTCCTCCACATCGAGAGGGGTCAGCTGAGGTGGCTCGGGCATCTGTTCCGGATGCCTCCTGGACGCCTTCCTGGGAAGGTGTTCCGGGCGCGTCCCACTGGGAGGAGACCCCGGGGAAGACCTAGGACACGCTGGAGAGACTATGTCTCCCGGCTGGCCTGGGAACGCCTTGGTGTCCCCCCGGAAGAGCTGGAAGAAGTGTCTAGGGAGAGGGAAGTCTGGGCATCTTTGCTTAGACTGCTGCCCCCGCGACCCAGCATCGGATAAGCGGGAGAAGATGGATGGATGGATGGATATTATATTTATATGAATTCAAATGAAATCCAAAAAAAGACATCACTACTTCAAGATTAAGGAAAATAATCCAATGAACCCTTCAGGACGAAAGTGTGATCCCAGCACTTTTCAATGTCATTTTGATTCTATGTCACTTGAATAGAAGAAAAAAAAATCAATATTTGATCATAAAATGTATATTTCTTATCTCTCTTCCAGCTATCCAGACAAAATCTTGTTATCTGTAAACGTCTAACCTTTGCAAGGTTGAAACGGATTATATACTGGTCAGCAGTGCAGTTATTTTTCTTTATGATCTCAATGGTATGTCTTTGCTCAGTTTAAAAGATGATGCACAAACATACATCATATGGACAAAAGTATTGGGACACCTTTTCCAGCCAAATGTCATTCTTTTCAAAGTGTTACAATTTTGAAGACTTACAAGAGCATAGGATGTCTCTAAATTGTTCTTCACTTGAACTAGGAGACCCAAACCTGTTCCAGTATGACAATGCCGCTGTGCAAAAAAACAGTTCCATAAAGAAATGTTTTAGGGTTTACGGTTTGGAGTAAAAGCTCTTTGGGGGGCCTGCTATAGAACTCTGTACCTCAACCCTACTGAATACCTCACCTACATCAATACCTTGACTTTACTAACACCCTTGTAGCTGAATTAATATAATTATTTGTCACATATACAGTAAAATACAACACAGTAAAGTGAACATCTTTTCTTTGCATGTCCCAACTTGTTCAGAAGCTGGGGTCAGCCATGGTACATGCTCAAGGGCCCAAGAGTGGCAGTTTAGGGATCCAGGGGTTTGAACCCCGGCCCTTCCGATCAGTAACCCAGAGCCTTAACCACTTAGCTACCAATCTCCTCCAAATGTGCACAAACCTTTACAACCACTCTCCAAAATCTAGTGGATCATCTTACCAGAAGAGTGGATGCTACTTTGATGAAAAAGGGACGAAATGTGGAATGGGGTGTTTAAAAGCACATACCAATCTTATGGTCAGATGTCCACAAACTTTTGTCTGTATAGTGTTAGTTTTGAAATGGTCCTAAACACATTTATGCGTTTCAGTAAATATGCAAATAACTCGATGAAACCTGTTCGACAAAGAAATAAACGTTATGAAATCACTGGGCTAATTTGCAACCATGAGCGTCATTTAATATCCCCTGGAGCTGAACTTAACAGACTGGCTAACAATGTGTTTCAAGGTTTGTGTAAGTAATTTTCTTCAGGCTCGTCTCTAAGTCAGTCCACCAAGGCCTTTTTCCTTGCACGCTATCAGTATGTTTAACCTCTGAAATTAAGAACGCAATTACAATTACACAAAAGAGGAGACGGTGCCTCATTCTCCTCAGGCTGCCATTATGGACATTATGGTAATTAGCTGACAGAGGGTCAAAGGCAATGTGTGTAAAAGTAATCAGCGCCACACACTTCCTGCATTCCAAATGCCGGGATGAAAGGGCGAGGTTTGGCAAGTTTATTAGCCACAGTGAAGGGAGAGGAAAAAAAAACAAATTCAGCTTTTCTCACATTACAGAAGAAATCTGGTGGAGGGAGTTCAGACATTCGCTATTTTAAGGATCGTCTGCGAGGTTGAGATAGGAAAAAGTGCACAACTCTGTAGTTTATTTATTTATTTATTTATTTATTTATTTATTTATTTATTTGCTGCCATATTCATGTTTCATCTCTCTATCATTGCTTGACAATTGCTTAGGAAAATTAGATGGGTGGTTTTTTTTTTCCGTCATAAGAATTTATGAATCGAGCTCGTCTGAAGAATGTGTTGAACGCAATTTCATTTTTTGCCCTGGAAAAAAACAAATATATATACAGTATAAAAAAAAAAAGCCAAAAAGTAATTATAAGAATGTAATCTATTATTGGATGCTGCAAATATTTTGTTGAAGTCAATTTGCATTTTGTTTTTAAACCATTCTATAAAAAAGTTCACAAATGAAACCTGTGTTCAAACAACTCGAGCACTGTTTCCAGCACTTGGTGCTAAACAGTATATAAAAATAATAAACAGCTTATAACAGAAAAGAACAGCTCTGTAATTTAAAGTTTCATTTAATCTGTTAGTTCTGTAACACTGGTTATTAGGCTTAACATTGTTTACATTGTTTTAGCTGCTTCCATGATTGGCAAGTCATTTAGCAATTGCAACTTTATATTTTATAATTAATTTTCCATTTTTATTTTCCCCCAATTCTCTCTCACTATCTAGCACTACTCTATCATATGTCCAATACCAAGCAGGGAAGGTGATGGCTAACATTTCCAAAGAGCACGGCAAATTTTGCTTCCTCAGCTATCAGCCACAGATGGACTTGTGATCTCTGGGCGATAGGGAACACTTTTAATTTGCTCCAATCGGGAGCCATTAAAATAAAAAAAAAACATTGAAAGAAACCATTGGAATTTATCAAATTTCATTGAAGAAATTCTTTATTTAACGAGTAAGAACAAAGTTGGCGATTTTTTATTAGAATTATTATTTTCTTTATTACTATGTATTTTCTATCTTTCTTAGTTTTCTTTATTATTTAAAAATAATTAATTTAAAGATAATTTACAAGTTATTGATTTGCAACATGTATTAATATATGTATTATTATTATTAGCTTTACTACAATAATATTGGACACAAAAGCCACCACAGTATCATATATCAATAACACAAAATATTGTTCCTCCATGAATTTCTCTTCATTGTAATTTTCCTGTTATTCATCTCTCTCTCTCTCCACTGTTTCCCTCTTCAGAATCTGTTGGATTATATGTTTCCCCTCCCTGGTGTTATTTGCAACATGATTGTTATGTAAGTCCTGTTGCCCATGCTTCCCTCCACCCATTTGTTGTTTCCCTCCTCACTTAAGGCATCTTCAGATTGAGATACATAAGAGATAAATGCTCATTCATTGTCCATGGACTAGAAGCTGATCACTTGTTTAAAGTTGATCCCAGTTACTCCTGGTTAAAATACTGTAATCTTGGACAGAAGGCAAGAATACAACATGTGTTAGATAATAGTACATCACATGGGCTTTCTTTTGTGCACATGCACACACACACACACACACACATGCGCACACACACACACACACACACACACACACACACACACACACACACACACACACACACACACACACACACACACACACACACACACACACAGCAGCATGTGTTAGGGGTACCAAGGGTGCAGAAGTAGCTAGGGGAAACACACACTAGGGATACTGAGGATACCTCAGTTTGTCCTTAATGGTGGCTCTAAATCATTGGAAGCTTCATCGTGAGACAACTTTAGAAAAATTTACTCAGTTTTTCACGGCAGAGTCGCCGAAGGCTAGTTCATATTATAGACACCAGCTAACATTTGCAGCATCTATCTAGTGAACAATCTTTTCCTTTGAGACTATGTAACCCAAATTTACATCTGTCTTGTCTGAGATGAACAGCACTGAGCGGTCAATATATGCATAATGTTAATGGTAAGAGATTGTATGTGGATTTGAAATGCACATTTAAAATTACACAATGTAACCATACGAGATTTTTGTTCCCATTTGCTTTTATAATAACCTTCACTCTTTCGGTAAAATGTTCCACTAAATTATGAAGTATGCTTGTGGAGATTTTTTATTCACAGGTAGTGATGTAAGTGAGGTGAGGAGGTCTGAAGTGCAGTCAGAGTTGCAATTCATCCCAAAGGTGTTTAAGAGGGTCAAGGTCCAAGCTTAATACAAGTCTATTTAAGATCTTCCACTTCAACCCATGTAAAGCATATGTTCATGGAGCTGGTTTGGTGCACAGGGGCATTGTCATTACCCAGATATGGCTGAAAAAGTCAGGTGTCCTAATTTTTTTGTCTAATATTACATTAGATTGTTTATAATTTATCTAAAAATAGTAAATTCAATGTATCATATTTATAAAATTGAATTATTATCATGCTTTTTTCCTACTAAAAAAAATTAAATACAGTAAAAGAACCATTATGTTTTAATGTGGCTAATTATGTACTTATTCCTGCTGATTTTTAATACAATTCACCTGCATTAGGAATAAGTTTGAAACGACAATGTAAACAGGGGAGAACACAAGAGGGCACATCAACATGTGCAACAATCTGTAGAAAAATGAAATGTATTTATGAATGCGAATCAGGTGTGAAAATCATGTGACATGGCATGTGACAGTATAGTAGCTCAGTGCTTTAGATGTTGGACTTGTGATTAGACGGCCATAATTTTATATCCAGGCTGCTCCTGTTGAGTCCTTAAACCTTCAACTGCTCAGTTGCATAGATTAGATAAATATAAGTTGCTCTAGATGAGGGCATCTTCTCAAATGCCCTAAATGTAAATGTATTCCTAGTTCATAATCCTGACAGTGAAAAACAAATTTCACTGTAACTGAAAAATGTGTAATAGATACTTTAAGCAAAAAAAAATCTATACTTTTTTTTTTATTTCTTAATGTAACAAAACAACAAGGGATGAGAACTAAACACAGGCTGCCAGATACCGTCTCCAGGTTACGTATGTAACAATGGTTCCCTGAGGGAATGAGACGATGCAACGCTTTGGTATTGTTTCCACATTGTCTATGCTCTGAATCACGAGTGTAATCAGTCCAATAGAAAGCGGGTGTCACCGGCGGGGTGATGTCACGACCAAGAAGCTATAAAACCACATGGAGTGAAGCTAGCGCTAGCTTCTGAAAAAGGAAGAAAGCGCTGCAGGGATGCAGGCAGTGTGGCATGGAGACTCAGCGTCTCCTTCAATCTGGGAACCATGGTTACATATGTAACCTGGAGACGTTCACCTTCAGGAACTCGAGCTGCGTCAACAACGCTTTAGGAATGACTAACCAATTCCTGCTTAGTGTGAATGGGCACAGCTAAGTCAAAGGACTAAGGGGCCAAAAGTGGTCAAGGTCAAAGCTAAAAAAAACATGACAAACATCAGCGGGGTGGACCAGCCTGCAGCGTCTTGGAGAGAAACTCCAGAGGACAAAGCCTTACAGGCTGCCACAATCAATCAAAATATCTGCTGAGCATGTGCATGTTCACAGGGACATTGTTCATGCCTGAAGTAATTTCCTGGAAGAGGGAAAATTATAGAAATTCTCTGCTCTCATAAGACAAGTGATGGCCAAGGGGAACACAGTCTTGACTGTGAGGGACCTTCAAGACACCATGGTCAAAGGCTCATGACGTATGGCGTATGACCTTCTCTGGATTGGTGGTGTGAGGGAGAACCAGAGTGGACAGTTTGATGTCTCTTGAGTCATGAACAGGTCCCCCTGTGCTCTGTTAAATCGCCCCCAAATTTGCTCCATCACCTCGGGGTGTAGATGCCATTCCCCGGGCCTTTGCCCTTATCTTTTAGACAGCAACTTATCTTTTAAAAATCACATCAATCAAGTTACAAAAACAGCCTTCTTTCACCTTAGAAATATTTCTAAGCTAAGAAATATGTTATCTATATCTGATGCAGAGAAGCTCGTTCCATGCGTTTATGACCTCTAGAATAGACTACTGTAATGCATTACTAGGTGGATGTCCTGCATCATTAATAAACAAGCTTCAGTTAGTTCAGAATGCCGCAGCAAGAGTTCTTACTAGGTCAAGAAAATACGATCATATAACCCCAATCTTATCGTCCCTACATTGGCTTCCTATTAAGTTTCGAATAGACTACAAACTACTGCTACTCACTTATAAAGCACTAAATGGTTTGGCTCCCATGTATCTATCCAGTCTCTTAACACGCTACAATCCGTCACGCTCCCTGAGATCTCAAAACTCTGGGCTTCTAGTAGTTCCTAGAATAGCAAAGTCCACTAAAGGCGGTAGAGCATTTTCACATTTAGCTCCTAAACTCTGGAATAGTCTTCCTGACAGTGTTCGGGGTTCAGATACACTCTCCCAGTTTAAGTGCAGATTAAAAACATATCTTTTTAGCAAAGCCTACACATAACACACATCACACACATCACATCACAACCTTGTGCTCCAGAACATCTGATCACATGCACATTATCAACTTGTGCTGTTAATATCATGAACAGCAGCTACGCTAATTCCTCTCCACTGCTTCTCTTTCTCTCCCCATCCCGAGGCATCCTGAGGTTTGGCCAGCTCCAGTCACGTCCCACCTCGTGAAGATTATGGACCTATGGATGATCATGGAGAAGTAGATGCCGAGTGTTTAAAGGCCCTGGCATGGAGAAGCTGATGCTGGATCTATGATGATCACAAATTGTTCTGTATTGTTGAAAGATTTATGACCAAACTTTTGATGTCACCCATATGAGGATGGGTTCCCCTTTGAGTCTGGTTCCTCTCAAGGTTTCTTCCTCATATCATCTAAGGGAGTTTTTCCTTGCCACTGTCGCCACGGCTGCTCATCAGGGACAAACGCACACCATTCACCTTCACTGTTGTTTTCTGTAAAGCTGCTTTGAGACAATGTCTGTTGTGAAAAGCGCTATACAAATAAACTTGACTTGACTTGACTTGATCTTGAGAGGGCTCTGCACCCTTGTTTAAGTGGCCTGGGAGTGTCCTGTGGGCCCTTAAGGAGGATCTGACCTGCCAGCTTGTACAGAAGGTTAGACCTGCAGAGCCCCCTGGTTGGGAGGGCATGCTTCAGTGCTTGATGACCAATGTTTGGCCTGTGAGGGATCATCTGTCGAATTTTATACTTTGCCTAAATAGTTGGTTTTCTGTAAAGGAGACAGCGCACTTTTTTGGGGCATTCAGCCTTAACTTCATGTGGGCAAGAATGACATTTAGATGCCGGACTGCCAGCTGCTCCGATTGAGCCAGCGTCAACCAATTGTCGATTTAATTTAGAATACATATTTGTGAGGGTGAGAGAGCAAGACCAAATGAAAGGACCTGGTATTGGTAAGGTTTTCCCCAAAAGCAAACCTGAGGAACTTTCTGTGTTCCATGACCAGAGCCTGCTCGGGCTCTATCAGGGTGGGGCATACCCTGTTGAACAGTGCAGACAAGACTCGCAACTGCTGTTTACAGTGCGCAGGACCCATTGAGACACGTCTGGCAGTTTGCTAAATAGTCTCTTAAAGGAACCGGTCTCTTGAGACTGATCTCTGGTATACATAGAGCCGGAGCTTATGCCCTGCTGCAGTTCTAAGGGCCTCCTGTGAGGCGGCAAACCCTCCAATTACACTACGGTACCAGGCAGAAATAAGGAGGGCGTTTGCTGGAGCTGGCCATGCCCTAAAGCACTGAAAGTGGCAGGGTTAACAAACCAGCTCCCTGAGGGTGCTGGTGCAGGGCAGGCACTGTATACTGAGGTGCACAATGCACCTTCCCGGGGGAGTCCCCAGATGGTCCTGTATCCGGACTTTTTTCCCAAGCTCCTCTATTGGAGGTGGCAGTCCTCAGCCCCGTCAGCTTACAGGGCTTCAGCCCTAATTGATGCTTTGCATTTTTCACCTTATGATGATGAAGATGCATGGATGTGTTTGGGCTGTGCCTGCCGAGCAGCTTAACGAGGGCGACGTAGAAGATACCTTTCATTAGGCACAGGAGCCGACATGGACCGGCCAATAGCCGTAGCAGTTTTTTTAGTTGGCCTGAGAGCTAGGTCTGTCGCACAGCAGAGCTCTGGCTTTCTGACGTGTCGATCTCTCATCAGTCAAATTTCTTCATATGATACGACTTTGCATTCCAGAGTTCACCAAACATTGTCACAATAAGCCTTTATTTTCTTTAAGACTTAATTTTTCTTTATTGCATGCATTTAATAGAAGTCAGTGGAACGAAAAGTGTTGTGTGACTGGATTTTCAGTCAGAATCATTGGGTATGAGTTTCTCATAAAAAAAAAAATATATATATAAAAATCATAAAACCCAATGTTGTGATAAGTGTTTTATGATAGCACTCTGCAATGTTCAGTGTGCCGTTGGGGTTCTTAAAAGATCAATGCTATTTTGATACTTTGTGTAATTAATGAAATAAATAAATATATAAGCCCAATGCACTGAACCTTAACCTGGAACTGTCCAGATAAAGGAATGAGGCTGTGCATATTCTCCATATGTCCCATTAGCATTACAGATCCTCTGAGGCTTAATAATGCATCAGGGCTGCTATATAGTGAATAGGAAAAAGTCCCATCACCAGCATGCTGTAATATAACTTAATCAGCCACATTAAAAATGCACTAAAGTAGGGCATCTTTTCTGGACATCATCATTCCTGGGCATTGCCTTTGAGACGCAACACACATTCATCTTTATTAAGAGATTTAATAAGAAAAAAAAAAACAAACATACAAAAATAACCCAAAAATATTAATCCACCCTATTTGCATATACAGCGTAACATTAATATTTGTCACGGTCCGATGTTTTCAAGGTGCGCAGGTGATTGAAGTCAGCAGGATGCAGGAGGGGTGGGGGTACATGTTACCTGTGCTGCCATCACTAACATCTCTCTCTTAATTGCGGTTATTTGGCATTGTGGAATATTGATGGCACTGGCAGGCGAGATCGGCAGCTGCATGAATCGTTATTAGCTCGTCTGTTGGTGCAGGGGCAAGAGGGTTCAATAGGCAGAGTCCAGGCAACAGCAGGCCCCTGGGGAGCCTGGGTTCTCTCAGACAAGAGATAATTATCAATCTAAGGAGCAGCAGAGGCACAATGCAGCCACACATACATACACACAAACAAAGCATTCACATGGTAAAAAAAGGAACATTCCGAAGTGTAAGATTTACAGTATACAGAAGGCACATGATTATTTAGGGCTAGGATTACATGCCACCATAATTATAATCAGTGATATGTAGGATACAAAGAATTTAACGAACAAGTTTGATGATTTGTGCTCTTCTATTAACTATTAGGCAAATTCCCATTTCCCAGTTGTAATCTCTTACCATTAATTGGTATTAATTGGTAGGTACTGTTCATTTATTTATTTATTTATTTATTTATTTATTTATTTATTTATTTATTTATTTATTTATTTATTTATTTATTTTTTTCATTATTATTTCTTCCCCTGTCTGCATGCCTGTCTAGTCCCTTGCACAAATCACCATCTTCCAAAAGCCTCTACTCTGAATAATAGCTCTTTAATAATCACATTTGTCAGGCATGCATACCCTCTGCTTAGACACCCTAAATCAGAAGCATTTGAGAGGAATGTTCATCGCAGTCCGTCATTGCTTTTTGCAATTCCAACGTCCACCAATTTAAGCATCAGGAAAGCAGTTAAAGCTCTCATACATGCATGCCTTGTCTTTGTACGAAAAAAAAATAAACAAAGTGCTTTTATCCCCCTTTTATATGCAAATGGAGTGTAGCGAAATGTTACATTAGCAGCCTTCATAGTACTCCTGTGTTTACAAGTGCAATGTTTCGATCATAAATAAGCACCTTGTATTGGTTTAGCTCAAAGGAAAAAGCTTCTTTCAGGTTGATAGCTTGAGATTTGTTCTAAGTGTCTGTTGCAATTGAACCTGCTGGCTTTAATTGCTGACATTTAATCAATAGATGCAAATGACAGTGGAGACCTATTATTTGTGAATTCATCAATCTTGTGCGACAGAGTGCAAGCTTGTAAGATAATTGTGTAGCACGCGGATCTGAGTAAAGGTCAAAAAGTAGTTTGTTCATAGGATCAGTAGCAGGATTTGTGGCTTCAAGCTGGCAGACAGCCAAAGTGCACACAACTTTTTCACCAATGCAACTTTTCTCTTTTTCCTTTGATCCTGTATCTTAGGTCAAATAGAATATAATAGAACTTCAATAGTGTCTTTTTCAAGACAAAATGCCTCTGAGTGGTTTTACAGACATCATTGTCAGTGCCAGTGAGTAAACTAAAGAGAGAAAGAATGGCAGAGAGAAAGAATCTTTCTGGCCAATACTCTAAATCATATTTAGGAACTCTAGGATCAGGGATGTCAGCATGTAGTTTCTGATAAGGATAACTATATAATAGTGCTTGTTTGTATAAGTATACTGTCAGACATGGTTGGTGTTTAAAGAAATAAATGTAACAAAATCAAATAAAAATAAAAAGAGGAGTGCATTTTAGGCATATATATATATATATATATATATATATATATATATATATATATATATATATATATATATATATATATATATATATATATATATGTAAGATGGCAAAACCTTTATTTGTTGGTATCAGGAAGGAAAAAAAGGAGCCAGTAGCCATTTGGACGGCAGAAGTTGGGACTTGTAGATATTAGAAAGAGAGAAGTTGACTGTGGCCCCAGGATGGCAGGAATAAGAGATTGTAAGCATCAAGAATTGAAAGCGAGTTTGTGGCTTCCAAGATGGGAATGATAGGAGAGGGCAGCCTGTGGAAATGGGAGAAGCAGGAAGAGGAGTGTTAAGAATAAAAAAGGGAACCTGTGGCCAAAGTTGAAGAGGCATCAGAAAGGAAAATGGAGCATGTAGTCACCAAGATAGAAAAATACAAGACTGTAGGCATCAGAAAAATAGAGATAAATATAATATTGTAGGAATCAGTGTATGTGACAAATAAAATTTGATTTAATTTGATTTGAATCAGGAATGGACAAGGAGCCTGTAGCCACCATAATGGCAGGAATAGGAGACTATAAGCATTACAAGAGAAGAATGAGATTATGGCTGCCATGGCAGCATGAATAGAAGTTTGTTGGTTTCATGATGGAAGGAGGAGCTAGTTGCTGCCAGACCGGAAGGGACAGGAGCTTGTTACTCCCATGTCAGCTGGAGTCTGTGGCCACTAAACAGCAGTAATAAAACCCAAATACAAAAAATGTTGGGACACTGTGTAAAATGTAAAGAATTCATAATGCAATGGTTTGCAAATCTAATAAATCCATATTCTATTCGGAATAAAGCATTCCAAATGTTGAAACTTAGGAAATGTACCATTTTAAGGAAAAAATAAAGTAAATTCAAATTTGATGGCTGCAAAGAATCTCAAAAAAAGTTAGGGCATGGCAAATGTCTGGAAAAAAATGTTTTTATTATTATTTATAATAATTATTCTCCTTATTATTATATTTGAAGAAACATTTTGCGACTTATTTGGTTATTTGTCAACAAGAGATAAAGTCTCTCAAAGCTTCACCAATCTGTGAAAGACTGTGTTTACAAATTGTGGGACAATTTCAGAATAATGTTCCTCAACATAAAATTGCAAAACAGTTAAACATTATTTTTCTCTTTTTGGAATTGGGGTTGTAAGAGCATGTAGGTTTAAGAATAGAAGTCTCTGCTCTTCATTAAGGGGCATTAGGGGATTCTAAGGAACAATCAAAAAAGAAAATGGAAGTGCAGGCCAACAGAACACAAATGGACAGGTGTCAAAGGTATTTAGTAACTAATTACTCAGAACTGCACACATGCCAAAATATGTCACACTTAGACAGCAATTAGCGAGAACAAGCAATGACCTAAACATGAACAAGAGACAGTAGGAAACAATCAAAAAAGCACATGAATCAAAATTGTGATTTGTGCTAAAATAGGGACTGTAACCAGTGTGTGTTCTGTCAGTCTGCCAATCTACATTACAGAAGAATAAATTATTAGACTTAAACCAGTTTGTGTATGCAGAAGGCCTCAGAGGCCACGCATTTTTTCTTCTCTCGACAAGAGCTTGTTTTTTTGTGATTATAAAAACACAAAAGTTGTTTTCTTATGATTACAACAATACAAAAGTTGTTTTCTCATCATTTCGACACAAACATTGTTTCCTCGTAATCAGTACCTTATTTTTCTGTGTTTTCTGCGTTAGAGAATGTTCTAGAGGTAGTATCATCGCAGCATCATGGATGACTGCATTCGCTTTTACTTTGATCAGGAACTCACTTAATCTATTGATGAAGTTCATATTTGCTGTGGGAAATTAGTAATAGAGATTTCAGACGGCAACACGTACTCTAGGATATACACCAGAAACAATCACTAAACTTGAGATTTCTTGTTATACATTTACATTTTTATGTTGAGATAATGAGGAAACAACTTTTGTTATGGCGAGAAAATGATCTAGTGATCATGAGGAAACAATTGTTGCTATGTTGAAATCCAAAGAAAATTAAGTCATATTTATAAGAAAAGAAGAAAAAAAAGGTATAATTCAGGCTACTTAGGACTTTTGTACTTGTAAAAACTCTGTTTGCTGTATTTTGGACAAATGGGGAGTGCTGATGGCTATGGCTCAATGTTTAGCTGTTGCAGAAAAAATGAATCAAGAATATGATGTTTAAATGGGGACTGTTGCAAAGCATTATTACTATAACCACCAGAGTTGATTATATATCAATCAAAGCGTATCATATTGTGGAATGTCATTGAAACAAGTTAATTCTTTCACTAATTATGTGATAAAGTAAATAAACAGCTTGTCATGTTATTAAGAAAATGCAACATTCTTTGTAATGAAGAATTTCGGTTTGCTATGAAACGTAAAGGAACAGGTCTACCTTTGACTGTTAAAAAGAACAGACACTATAGATTCCCTACATAAATGTTAAATAAATATCTATCTCCTCAGCAGAGACAGCTGGTATCAATGGGCCAACAGGGCTAATCCTTCTGTTTCTTGAAGATAACAAAAAAATCAATATAAACTTTCATTTTTGTCATCCATCAGATTATTTTCAGGCAACAAATGTCTCAAGAAAGTTCATTTTGTACTTTTGAAAAATACATGAAGTTATGAAGCGACATGGAATGCTGGGGCTACTGAGCTCACTAATAACAATTAGTATGTAGGCTATTAGTGACAAGATTATTACATAGAGTGAAAAGCCACTTAGGATTTAATTCTCCATTTGGGTTGATATTTGGCCAGCCCAAAATGAAATACTGCATAACCAAAAATATTCACCCCTGGCCATGACACCCATTGGTACTTGTTGAACATGCCATTCAAGATTTAAAACCCATTGCTGTAAAATATCCTTCATTGTTTTGGGAAGGCTTGCCTAGAATATTGCAAAGAGGAGATTTTTCCATTCACTCCAATAATGTGTGATAAGGAGGCCTTGCATGTAGTCAGCATTCCAGTAGGTATTAAATCTTTGAGGGTTAAGGTCAGGACTTTGTGCAGGTGTTTTCATTCAGATCTGAACACATTATATCTTTATAGAGCTTGTTTTTTGAACAAATAGATTGTCACGGTGGAACAGGTCCTTTTAACTACAGTGCAGGGAACTTGAAATTCTACAGCATAAAAAGACATTCCATACTATATGTAATATGCAATATCCAGGTGTAATATTCACATGTCAATAAAGTTTTTAAATAAAGGAAGTGGCAGCTCAGTGGTTAAGGCTCCGGGTTTCTGATCACAATCTTGGGGTTCAAGCCCCAGTGTCTCCAATCTACCATTTTTTTCAAATGCTTTATTGATCCCATAGATCCCAATTTTTTGGGCCCTTGAGCAAAGTCCTTAACCCTTTGTGCTGTATCACTTCTGACTCCAGCTTCTTAACATCGCTAGGGTAAATGAAAAAAGAATTTTACTGTGCTGTATTGTGCATATGACAAGTATAAAGTACCTAGAGGTTATATGCACATAAATTCTTTATCATGTATAACTAATATTGTTCATATATTGCCAGTATTACACTGATGAAGGATGATGTGGTAATAGTATTAATATGGAATAACAATGTTATTTGTGAAAATCATGACATAAAGTAAATAATAATAAAAATAATATTAATAATAATAATAATAATAATAATTATAATTATAATAATTATTATAATAATAATAATAATAATAATAAGGTTAATTTATATAGCGCCTTTCCCAAGTTCAAGGACGCTTTACAGGGTACAATATTTCAATATTTCAAGACAGATGAAATATAATGAACATACATAAACATAAACATATTCGTCGGACATTTGCCCAGGACGAAGGAACACATGCAGCTGCATGAGTTAATAGCAGAGACAACACAGACACAAAACATACAGGACAAGAGATAGAACACTACATAGCACATGAAACATACACCACATTTCAGAAGAATTAAGGACTCCTAACACATATGCATTGACTGATAGTGGAGGTTGAAAAGGTGGGTCTTAAGCCTTGATTTAAATTCAGTCAAAGTGGTGATGGTTCTGTGGAGTGCAATGGGTAGGGAGTTCCATAGTATTGGAGCAATGACAGAAAAGGATCTGCCACCCGCAGAGGATAGACGGTATCTAGGAACCCATAGAAGTTCAGAATTTGAAGACCGGAGTGATCGTGAAGGAACATAGGATGAGAGAAGATCGGAAAGATAGGGGGGGGGGGGGGGGAGAGCATTTAGTGCCTTATAAGTGAGCAGTATGATTTTATATTTTATGCGAGATGAGACTGGAAGCCAGTGAAGATCAAATAATATAGGGGTAATGTGGGCAAATTTTTTATTGAAGGTTAACATTCTGGCAGCCGAGTTTTGTATGTACTGTAAACGTGAGATTGAGTGAGCTGATAGACCAGAGAAGAGTGAATTGCAGTGATCGAGACAGGACGTAATCAGAGCATGCACTAATGTTTCTGCATCATTTCTGCAGATAAAAGGTCGAAGTTTGACAATGCGTTGCAGATAAAAAAAAGAGATTTTAGAGAGGCTGCAAATATGGGCATCAAAGGATAGTGAGGGGTCCAGTATAATACCTAAATTTCTAACAGTAGCTGAGGGGAAAATCGTAGTAGCATCCAAAACAAGACTAGATCAAGTCCACAGGGTTGTTTTTTATTAGAGATGGGGGACCAGTTATCAGAATGTCGGTTTTACCCATATTCAGGCTAAGAAAATTTGAGTGCAGCCATTGTTTTAACTCGCTAACACAGGAGGAGATTGAGGATTTTACATTAGCAGAATCTGGTTGACAAGCAGTATATAACTGAATATCATCAGCATAACAATGATAACTAAAACCATGTCTACGAATGATGTTGCCAATTGGCTGAATGTACAGAATAAATAGTAGTGGGCCAAGAACATAGCCCTGTGGGACACCCTGTTTAAGTAAGACAGTAGGAGATTTGGAATTGTGTATGGAGATGTTGATATTGCCTGCCCGTGAGATAAGAGGAAAACCAGGATAGTGCAGAGCCTGATATGCCAAATTCCGCTAAGCGGGAAAGTAAGATCTTATGACAGACAGTATCAAAGGCAGAGTTGAGGTCTAATAACAGAAGTATAGTGAGACTACCTGAGTCTCCAATGACAACCTTTACCAGCGCAGTCTCCATGCTATGCTGTTGGCGGAAGCCAGATTGAACAATATCTAAGAGGTTGTTACCAGCTAGGAATGACTGCAGCTGAGAGGCCACAGCCTGTTCCATGATCTTTGATACAAATGGCAGGTTGGAAAAAGGGCGGTAGTTGGATAAGTCTGCCGGGTCCAGACTTATCCAAGTCTTTAGTCTTTTTGAGTATGGGAGTAACAGCAGCATTCTTAAGTGACACAGGTACAGTAGAGGAGATAAATGACATATTAATAAGGTGGGAGATGGGGGCAGAAATCGCCAATGTACAGTCTTTTAGCAGGAAAGTAGGTCCAGGATCAAGAGTGCATGATGAGGAGTTAGACATTTGTATTAACTTAGTGATTAATGAGGAATTGGTTAGGGCTAGCGTTGTCAAAGAATAATTAGATTGAGGTTTCATATGCACATCGGTAGTTGGTTCCTCCCCAAATGACGCATACAGAGTATCTAGCTTACCCTGGAAATGGTTCAAGAAAGAGCAGCACATGACCATGGATTCAGAGTCACTAAGGCTGTGCTTTGGTGCTTAAGTCAGTTTATTAATTGTGCTAAATAATATTTTGGGCCTATTGCTTGCTTTGTTAATGATGCTGGAGGTATGGGAAGAGCGGGCTGTATTTAAAGCCAGTTTGTATTGCTGAAGGCATTCAGCGTATATAAGAAAATGGCCAGTTGAACCAGTTTTCCTGAACAGACGTTCATGTTGTCTACATTTTACCTTCAAAACTCGAAGTTCTGCATTGAACCACGGGGAGGAATGGGACATAGGAACAGACCTAATCTTAGTTGGGGCAAACTTATCCAACAATTTTTCAACAGTACAGCAATACTTGTCATAAATCATAGATGGGCAGTTTAAATTTAGCACATCAGGAAGAGCAGAGGAGGCAACAGAATCACAAAAGGAGCTAGTGTCAACAGTGTTTAAATGACGATAACGTATGGTTAGATTTTTGATGTGGTTGACTGGACAGATGGATGGAAAATCAAAGGAGATGAGTCTATGGTCAGAAAGAGGGGTAGCTAAACTGTCAACAGAGATATTATTCAGACCAGATGTACAAACAAGTTACCAGTTGTACGTGGTTCTGACATATGTCGATATCCAGTAGGGGTAAGCAGATTCAGCTGGATAAAATCATCTGGTACCTTCCAAGTCTCTGTGAGAAATAACATCAAATTTATTGTCAACTATTAGCTCATTCATGTAGGTGCCTTTGTCTGAGATAGATCGACAGTTTAGAAGGGCACAGTGTTTATTTGTTCCATTGACAGTAGGGGTGTGCTTAATCCCAGAGTCAGTCATATTATTGTTGACAAGGGAGCGATTCCGATTATGAGAACGCGCCGACTGTTTCATAGCCCTCCTACTGGACCAGATAGAGGGGATCGCAGATGATGATGACTGATGAAGGACGTATCTCCTTCTGGAAGAGCGATGTATATAGTAGAGTGCATGAGACTTTTGTAAAACCCTAGAGGCTATCTTTAATAATATCTTTAGGCACCTTATTTCTGACAGTATGCTTTTTTGGTTTTGAGTGAAACTGCCAGGTTATTCTTGATATTCCTAATATCACAAACTACCCAAGATCTTAGTGGATTCATGTGTTTTGAAAGCTATATATAACAAATTGATATCAGCATAGCAATACAAGTTAATGCTGCTTTAGAATAATTTGCAACACTGCATGACAAAAACAGCAGAGAACCTAAAACTGAACCTTGTGGTACTCCTTAGTGCATTTATTCTAAATCAGGTTTTACTTTTAGAGGTTGTACTTTGAGTTTCTGTTACTGTATGCCAACCTGACCTAGGGAATAGTATTTAAGCTGGAATGAGCACCACCTGCTGCTCAGACTTTGGAGTCAAGGGATTTTGTAATGGGACTTGATTAATCATCATATGACAGATTGTCCACTGAGATACTGCCTTTAATTATGAATGTGATAAATAATCTTTTTCTAGAACTGTATAGATCATCTGCTGTGGCACACACAACAGGTTATATTTTCTCTCGTGCGCTTTCTCACCTCAGTCCGTGTCATAATGTCACAGTGATGTATAGCAACGCAGTGGCTTTCAGTCGTGAAATACGTTCTCATAAAGCACATGAGATTAAACCCCTCCATTACTAACTGTCTGGATCTGGATAAGGAGCCAAAACAGTATGAGAAATTATACTATAGATCAATGAATAAAGATTCCAAGTATCGAGGAATGAAAATCCACATAATATTGCTTCAATGCACGTAAAAAATATATCTATATATAATAAAAATTATCAAGGCATAGATAAGCATAAATAATTTTCTTGTTAAGAAATGATAGCAGGTAAGTTCTTAAAAGTTATACTTTATAGATAATTAATATTCACAACTCTTAGTGCCGGTCCCAAGCCCGGATAAATGGGGAGAATTGCATTAGGAAGGGCATCCAGCGTGGAGAAGCCGAAAGACTGTCATCACAATGTGTGCAATAAAAATGCTTTGGAGTAGAGGAAACTTTAATACTAAAGTTGTCCTAATAATAATAATAATAATAATAATAATAATAATAATAATAATAATAATAATAATAATATAGATAGAGATAATATTTACTTCTTTTTTTCATAATTAGATGCAGATGTACTGTTGGTTCATAATGTAAATAAGAATGTGAAGAAAAAAATATATAAAAAATGATAAGAAATGGGTACAAACCAGCGCTTTGCACATCAGATAAAATTAGAGAACACAAATATGTATATTTATTATTCTGTTTAATGTTCTGACTCATTGCCACAATTGTCTGAATTGCATTAAACATAATATCATTAAATATTATAATTTTAGAATAAATCTATTTAGTATTTTTATAGAAGATTGACTGCTATATATTTGTAACGTCAGAAAGAATCCAAGGCTGTAGGCGTTTTGTTAATGAGTGCAATAAATCACTGGTGTTATTTGCATGACAAAAATACATATTATATTCAAAACTGATTTAGAGCCTACATAATGTATGAACATAGCAAATCATGGGAGAATGCTTTTTGTGATTTGGTTACTCTGGCAGAGAAGGGGGTAAGGATTTAGATATCAGTGAGTGTGTATTTACTGAAATATATAGAAATTAAATGTACTGTAATTTTAAAGGCAGGCCTATATAGGGTCAACTGATTTCATGACAGACTCAAAATATTTGTTTTAGATCAGATTTATTTATTTTATTGCTTTAACTATAACATTTGTTGCTAATATTTTGAAATGTTATAGACGAGTCATGATATGGACGAAGATGCACTTAAACAATGGCTTTCGATCTTACATACTCAAAACGTGAAACAATGGTTTCAAGTGTTAAACAAACATGACCTAAAATAGATCAGAAATGACAATTTAATCACTTCACATTGACTGGTTTAAAAACAGAGTGTATACTTCACAACAAATGGTTGGTGTTTAAGGGTCTGTACAGTATATACTGTGTGACTGTGATTGAGTTCAAGTGTATGTGTTCAGCAAGAGCTAAACACAGAAAATTTGATTTAATTCAGTTCTATTTGTAGAGCGCTTTTAAAAATAGACATTGTCCCAAAGCAGCTTTACAGAGCTAATAGAATAATAAAGCTGATGAATTGATTTGTATAAGTTCAGTGCCTATATGTTTGTTTCTTATAATTGTAATGCCAGTTTATTCCTAATGAGTGAGCCAGTGGTGACTGTGTAAAGGAAAAACTCCCTGAGATGGCACTGGGAAAAAACCTTGAGAGGAACTAGACTCAAAAAAATCACCATCCTCATCTGGGCGCCACCGAATTGTCCATTCATTATAGTTCCATCATTGTTGAGGTGTACTGCTCACTGATGGGCAGAACAGTTCATGATACAGTTCATAATACTGTTCATTCAGATAAAACTAAACCAAAATAAAGGAAAAAACAAACAGAAACACATGTAGGAAAATTACGAATACAAGCATTGCTTGCTGTTCTCGGAACTGCGTCGCATGTTGAAAGGGGTAATTTGTGACGGGTGTGCTCCTGCCTTTTTACTTAATTTACATGCAAATTGTAAGTCTGTTTAAACAGTGATACAAACAAATGCTATTTGAGTTACGGTTCCCTCTTGTGGATAACATTTCACCTGCTACAACACATAATTGATTAAGAGCCCAAATGTGTGTGACATTTAAATACAAAGTCTTAATAGCAAATCAAGTGCATAAGATCACTACAATAGGAAGGAAAAAAAAATCTTAAAACATGCAGTTCTTGTGTGAAAATCCTACATGGCAGGAAATATGAGAGATATTTACTGGAGCGGTTAAAGGGAAAACGGCCAGTAATAAATTCAGAAGCAGGCTCAAACCTAATGTCCATTCATCATGTGTCTCGGTTGCAGTGAATAAAAATCTTCATGAAAGCGTTCTATTATCAGGAGCCCACGAGAGCGTGTGCCACTACTGATCTCTCTCAGCACTCAATAAACTGAGCCACAACAGTACTAGGTAAGCCTCTCGAACAGCGCATGTGAGTTTAAATAGCCCATTTTCTGTCAGCGCTCCTGTCAACTGCCAAGACTCCCCTCTTTAACATCAATTCCTGTTAAAATAGTCTGTGGAAAGCTGGAGCACAGGGTACTATTTCAATGTAACCATACTTTTCGAGCGGTGCGGAAATGTTGCTCGGTTTAAAAATCAATACAATGCCACTTTTTAGTCGCCTAAAAACAACACAGTTGAGTCTGGATACAATAGTATTTACTATTATTTTTCTCTTTTGCAGAAAAGCACACTACCAAATCCTACACAATATCTGTCCCTCACCTTGTCTCTAAAATGTCCTACATGGGCTGTCCCTCTCATAAACTTGTTTCTCCCAATGAAAATCTCAGCATCTATAGCTCTCCTACCTCAAGCTCCGCCTCATGTATTTTACTAAATGCCACTGTCTCTAATCCATACAACATCTCGGGTCTCACTACAGTCCTATAAACTTTCCCTTTAACTCTTGCAGATACTCTTCTATCACAAATCACTCCTGCAATCACTCTTCTCCACCCACTCCACCCTGCCTGCACTCTTCTCTTCACTTCTCTAACACACTCTCCATTACTTTGCACTGTTGACCCCAGGTACCTGAACTCCTCCACCTTCTCCACCTCTTCTTCCACCACTCCACTCATTCACACACATGTACTTTGTCTTACTCCTACTGACTTTCATTCTCCAGCACATACCTCCACCTCTCCAGGCTTTCTCCACCTGCTCCCTACTCTTACCTTATAGGTACTCCTACTCTGTCCTTATACATGTCCTGCACCACCCTCACATACTTTTTACTACACCTGACTTCCTCATACAATACCACAACTCCTCTTTCGGCACTCTGTCGTACGCTTTCTTTAAATCCACAAACACACAATGCAACTTCTTCTGACCTCCATACTTCTTTATCTTCTACCTTTCCTTCTTCTCTTTTGGTCAACAGTAGCCCGATTTCCCTGTTGGCTAACAATACCTGTGGCTGTTGCTAACCCGGGCCACAACAGATCCAGTATAAAATTCTGATTTGTAAACCGCATATTGATAACGTAAATAAAGATGTGAAAAAGAAAGAAGCTTTTAATAAATATTTTGACTTGCGTGAATACATTTTACACTGCTACCAATGCGCTTCTGGTTAGATGCTAACTGTATTTCATTGCCTTACTTAAATGAAATTGAAACTTAAATTTAATCTAATCTAACCTAAATCCAACCACACCTGTAAAAGATTTTTATTTCATTTTCCATAATCCATGACTGACACATCACAATCTTGGCATCAGGGATTTTAATATTTAACAATCTCTGGGAGATTTTGTAAAGGTAAATTCTGTTTAGTTCTGTTTTCTAAACCACTACGCTACCACCTCCTTACCACCTTTTTATCACGAAATCTTTTTTATTTTAAGTTTCATATAGGAAGGCCTAAATGCTTAGTTCACCTAACTGCAACCGATACATGTTTATGTTCATTTTGACCATATATTTTTCCATATCTATATAGATCTTTTCTAGGTTCTTTGGGTTCCTTGTATGTAGGTGGACTGACTATGCTTCACTAACCAATGTTTTAATGTGTCGGTATAATGCTCTTCTATTGTGTATACCTTTCCCAAAGACCTATTTCACCAAATATACTGTTCTACCTTGCATACCAGTACACATTCTCTCTGTATCTCTGCTATTAATGTTTTACAGGTGGCTTTGCATAGAAACCTGTCATTATCTAAGATTTTGATGTCAAAGCATTAACTACCTGCAATTCCTTCTATAACTCATGCATGGTTTCACTTGGACCCACAATACCCAAAGATACAACAAGGAAGTAAAACATTCATTAACATTCATCATGTTCTCTGTCCTGGCAAACAGGTGGTGAAAGAACTCCCTCTGGCTGCCCAAACAGCTGAGTCACTGTCTTCAAACAAAGAAGAAAGTCCAATCGTTTCACCAAGAACTTAATTAAGCACTAATGAAAAAAAGTAAAAGTCCATTGACTTGTGGATGCAACACCTCTCTAACAAGAGTTTATGTTAGTGGTATTCTTAATCTCTGTACATTTGAGCTTGCATAAGGTTTCTGATATGCCACAAAAATCTCTCTTAGCAAGCATAAATATCTTAAATATAGTCAGATTTAACTAGTATTTCTTAGTAAAAGATTACAATATATAAAAAGATAAGAAAAATATTTCTAGCTTTTTGTAAATTTGCTTGAAAACTTGCTCAATAAAATAAAATGTTGAATAAAATGTGTTCTATCAGCACACCATTAAGCATTTATTTCTGAAGAGAAATAAAGAATTAAAGAAAACTATAG
This sequence comes from Silurus aristotelis, assembly GCF_946808225.1. Classification (NCBI taxonomy): domain Eukaryota; kingdom Metazoa; phylum Chordata; class Actinopteri; order Siluriformes; family Siluridae; genus Silurus; species Silurus aristotelis. Next base: position 7,688,098 of record NC_139574.1, read on the forward strand.
GCCTGAAATGACTACTAATTGCTACAACATCCAACGATGTCTCATACACTTGTATGCCACAAACATTGTGCTGACAGTTTGGGAATGAACCACATATGAATGGAAAAATCAGTTGTCTAATATTTATCTATTGTGTGTTTTGTGTATAAGACCATATTCAAAATGTTTCCAAATTCATATTAAAGAATTTTGGTACTGTTTATGTGCTAAATATCTAAATGTACCTTTTATTAACAGAACATTGAGTCATCAACTCTGAAAAAAGCCTGGTAAGCGTTTCCTTTAACACTTTACTGCTAAAGCATCTACAATAGCATGTGCGCCTCTCAGCTAAAGATGTTCCTCGAAAACCCTGCTGAAAACTTTTACAACTCCAGAAGGAGGGCAGGCCGTAATAATCCAGAACAGATTCGACCATCTGTAATATTCAGCAGTGCGCCACCATCTCACACCAAGTAACTGATTAGATTTATGACTCAATTAGTTCATGAATAAGCCACTCTCTAATTACAGAAGTGTTACACATAGAGACATTTTGGAGCATAAACTTTGATTCCGGCCTTCTATTTTTGCCATAAAATAAATCAACAGTGGCCTGGATGAGTCATAATGCTTAATAATGCAGGTGTTCTTTAGTCGCAGGTGTAGCAAGAGCAAGGGAAAAAGAGTTTTATCTGCTTTTTCTCCATGACACACATAGTCAAAACCATTGCTGACATTTTTTCCTGCCAGCCCTACACCTTGAGCTATTGTCTTAATCAGCCAATGATTTTCCCCCCCTGTCTCCTTCACAAATGCCTCAAACTAATTACTCACAACGTCACAAGATGCCTTTGTTCTCCACACTTAATTACCTTGTTGGAGAGGAAGATAAATTAATTTCCTGATTAAAGCTTGATTTCTGATGCGTTTAATAAAAAGGTATGCAAGCTGTCGTGAACATGCTAGTTTTGTTTATGTCTCAGTTTCCCCAATTCATTGCCTTGCATTTGTAGCTTATTGTACTGGTATCCTGCTATGTTCAATTCAACTAATTTTTACTTGTATAGCGCTTTTAACAATGAACATTGTCTCAAAGCAGCTTTAAACAATGTATATTGTTTTATTTTTTTCTTTGCATTCATACATGCATAGTATTTATTTCTTTATATAAATATAAAAATATATTACATTTAAATATTTCAGTTCAGGCTTGGTTGGTATGTGAAAAGATTTATGGGTATTGTAGTAACGAGGGAAACTGTATTGCAATAGAGACGTTTTCTCAAAATCTTATGTAGGTGACATGAACTCCTAGATTTTAAAAATATACAATTTCATAAAGACTTTAATGATTAGATTGTTTTCTATATTTCTAACTGTCTGAGAATTTTTTATTTGAGTCAGGCCAGGGACTCAAACTCAGACCACTGCTCGCAACCTTTGGGTAACCAAGGACAATCCTTAATCTCACATGCTGCGTTTTTGTAGATTTCTTCTTTACAACATCACAATGAATGAATACCTCTGAACATTATTCTTCCACTGCAAATGATCAAAAACACAGCTGCACGACTTGTGTTCAACGTGCCCAAGTTCTGCAACACCACCACATTGCTGCGCTCCCTCCACTGGCTTCCGGTAGCTGCACGTATCAGATTCCAAACACTGATGGTTGCCTACAAAGCCGAAAATGGACCAGCAACCTCTTAACTCAGAGACCTTATCACTCCTTGCACTGCACCACATGCGATGAGATCTTCCAGCACTGCTCAAATAGTCCCACCTTTTCTCAGGGAAAGAGGTAAGCATACTTTAAGGCTCTTCTCTGTTCTGGCACTGAGGGTGGTAGGATGAACTTCCCCTATATGTTTGAACAGTCCCTGGCTATCCTCAAGCAACAGGTAAAGATTTACCTCTTTCTGAAAAACTAAAACTAGCACTTTAACTAATTTTCTTTGTTTAAAAAAAAAAAAAAAAAAAAAAAGTTGTAGGTTCACAGTTGTAATCCAGCAAACCAGTGTTAAATTATTCATTGAGAGACTCAAAGCACTTTTGTAAGTCACTCTTAATAAGAGCGCCTGCTAAATGCCATAACTCAAAATTTAAACATAAGGCAGCAGCACAAGTACAAAAATCTATAACTGCAAATATAAACAAAAGGCAAAAATTGTAAAAGGAATTAGAACCTGCCATTTCTTATTCAAAAAGCAAAAAAAAGTTATATATAAAAGAGCAACTTGTGTGATCAACAAAAATCTATTGTAGCAAAATTAAACACTAAGCAAGGACATTAAAGAACAGAGAAACATAAATATACTCAGGGGAAAATGAGACACAGGTGGCAGCAATGACACAATTAATAGGCAGCAATGGAAGACAACATAGGCACCTCTAGTGGCCAAAGCGCAATCCAAATGGCAGTTCAAAAAATCACTGTCAAAGTCCATGACAGACCACAGCAATCAGGGATATACAGTGAGGAAAATAAGTATTTGAACAGCCTGCTATTTTGCAAGTTCTCCCACTTAGAAATCATGGAGGGGTCTAAAATTGTCATCGTAGGTGCATGTCCACTGTGAGAGACATAATCTAAAAAAAAAAATCCAGAAATCATAATATATGATTTTTAAACTATTTATTTGTATGATACAGCTGCAAATAAGTATTTGAACACCTGAGAAAGTCAATGTTAATATTTTGTACAGTAGCCTTTGTTTGCAATTACAGAGGTCAAATGTTTCCTGTAGTTTTTTTACCAGGTTTGCACACACTGCAGGAGGGATTTTCGCCCACTCCTCCACACAGATCTTCTCTAGATCAGTCAGGTTTCTGGCCTGTCGCTGAGAAACACGGAGTTTGAGCTCCCTCTAAAGATTCTCTATTGGGTTTAGGTCTGGAGACTGGCTAGGCCACGCCAGAACCTTGATATGCTTCTTACAGAGCCACTCCTTGGTTATCCTGGCTGTGTGCTTCGGGTCATTGTCATGTTGGAAGACCCAGCCTCGACCCATCTTCAATGCTCTAACTGAGGGAAGGAGGTTGTTCCCCAAAATCTCGCAATACATGGCCCCGGTCATCCTCTTCTTAATACAGTGCAGTCGCCCTGTCCCATGTGCAGACAAACACCTCCAAAGCATGATGCTACCACCTCCATGCTTCACAGTAGGGATGGTGTTCTTGGGATGGTACTCATCATTCTTCTTCCTCCATACACGTTTAGTGGAATTATGACCCAAAAGTTCTATTTTGGTCTCATCTGACCACATGACTTTCTCCCATGACTCCTCTGGATCATCCAAATGGTCATTGGCAAACTTAAGACATGCCTGGACATGTGCTGGTTTAAGCAGGGGAACCTTCCGTGCCATGCATGATTTCAAACCATGACGTATTAGTGTATTACCAACAGTAACCTTGGAAACGGTGGTCCCAGTTTTTTTCAGGTCATTGACCACCTCCTCCCGTGTAGTTCTGGGCTGATTTCTCACCTTCCTTAGGATCATTGAGACCCCACGAGGTGAGATCTTGCATGGAGCCCCAGTCCGAGGGAGATTGACAGTCATGTTTAGCTTCTTCCATTTTCTAATGATTGCTCCAACAGTGGACCTTTTTTCACCAAGCTGCTTGGCAATTTCCCTGCAGCCCTTTCCAGCCTTGTGGAGGTGTACAATTTTGTCTCTAGTGTCTTTGGACAGCTCTTTGGTCTTGGCCATGTTAGTAGTTGGATTCTTACTGATTGTATGGGGTGGACAGGTGTCTTTATGCAGCTAACGACCTCAAACAGGTGCATCTATTTTGGGATAATTAATGTAGTGGGGGTGGATATTTTAAAGGCAGACTAACAGGTCTTTGAGGGTCAGAATTCTAGCTGATAGACAGGTGTTCAAATACTTATTTGCAGCTGTTTCATATAAATAAATATAAAAAAAATCATATATTGTGATTTCTGGATTTTTTTTTTTTACATTATGTCTCTCACAGTGGACATGCACCTACGATGACAATTTCAGACCCCTCCATGATTTCTAAGTGGGAGAACTTGCAAAATAGCAGGGTGTTCAAATACTTATTTTCCTTACTGTATAACCAGAATTATGAAAAACATTTTACATTTTACAAAGGGATAAAAGAAACAGAAGGTATATAAAAAAACAGACAAACTAATCAGGCGCTGAATGCAGGACAGCTGCACACATAAGGTAACAGCCCAATAACAAGTTGGAGGAATGAATGTTTAAAAGACCAAGATAGTAATACATGGTAAAGTAAAAATAATTAAATGTGAATAATATATGAGGGCAACACTAACATTTAATGGCATTTGGCAGATACCCTTATCTAGAATTACGTACAACTATGTGGTGGCATCAAAATGTTTCGAGAACTAATGGTGCTAACCAGTGCTATTCTGACCAAATAGCAAACGTGACATTCTGCATGAACCTGGGTAAATCTGCAACAGAGACGTTTGACATGAAATACGCTTGACATACAGTCATGCTGCAACAAGTCCTTCAAAGTGTTTTGAGTGGCATGTGGGCTTCAAGAGCAGAACATCATCACTGGAAGATGACGAGAGATCAGGAAGACCTTCATTGAGCTTAACCTCTGAAAATGTCGGAACCATTTGGCAACTTGTGCATGATGAGCGTCAGAGAACAATCCACATGATCTCACATCCACACCCATCCTACTCGCTAGGTTTGGCTCCTGCTGACTTCGCCATCTTTGCGAAGATAAAGATCCAGCTCAAAGGTCGCTGTTTTGACACCATTGAGGTGATCGAGCATGAATCGCAGAAGATGCTTGACACGCTGTGGAAGGAAGACTTCCAGGACACATTCCAAAAGTGGCAGGAACGCTGGAAGCACTGTATTTCTGTGCAAAATGATGGTGATATTTTAAAGGTGATAGTGTATAAACAAGTTTGAAGTAATCATCATCTACAGTGCATAATATCATCCAAAGATTCAGAGAATCTGGAACAATCTCTGTGCGTAAGGGTCAAGGCCGGAAAACCATACTGGATGCCTGTGATCTTCGGGCCCTTAGATGGCACTGCATCACATACAGGAATGATACTGTAATGGAAATCACAACATGGGCTCAGGAATAATTCCAGAAAAAGTTTGCAGATAAAGTACTTTCTTGTAAATCTGCAAGTCTCGAAATTTTTTGTTACCACCTCGCATCTTATTTGTACAACTGAGCATTTGAGTGGAAAGGGCCTTGTTCAAGGGCCAAGGAGCTGCATCTTGGTAGTGATGGGATTTGAGCTTGTGACTTTTCAGTCAGACTTCCACCATCTAATACACTGAGCTACCACTTCCCTACTTAGGGGAATTTTGAGAGTAAGACCATAACAATAAGATTCTAGCTATTTCAGTATGTGTAGCAACAACAATAAACTGTGATGGTTGAAAATGTTAAAAAAAGATTAAATGTTTTAAATTATATTTCTCATTTTACAGTTATACAATTTTAACTTGTACTGTAATATATACTACCTAAATATGACCAAATTGTGGAGAAGTTGTGTTTCTTTTCTTAAAGTCCATTCTGACTCGAATATGCATTATGCAGATGCGGCTATGGCAAAATTCCAATGCAGAATGTGACCCAAGTTTAGTGTACCTTTGCTTGTGACAGAATGGTAATATTCACTCTAGAAAATATGTTAACAGTAAGTAAAATATATATATTTTTTTCATTACACTGGATTACATTTTGTAATATATTTTAGAATTGAAAAGAATATATATTTTATGCCACTCCATGAGCACTCCCCAAAACAAGACAATGCAAGGCAGCAGGTAATTTTTAATTAGCATGTGTGAGAGCACTCGGCTGTTTACCATTTTTCTCCTGCCGATGTGGCGTCTCCTCTGATTAGGTGCATTATGGCTAATTTGCGGCTGGTAATCAGGCTCAGTTCCATGCTAAATTTCTCATTAAGCTGTAGGAGTTGTCACTCCAAAGAACAGAAGGAGTGTTAGCAAGGCATCATCCCAAAAGTATGTATGTTTACAAGAAATGGCTGTCAAATGTCAAAATCACCATGCATAATCATTAAAAGAGAAACTTTCCTTGCACTTATTTAATAATTACCTGCCATTATTTATCATTTTAGGATCGAAAAGCATAATTAAGTTCTATTATGCGGCATTTTTGGCCACAGCGTCCGACTGTGATGTAATAAATGAGATGATGTCTGACAGAAAATCTACACATTTTTATTTTGTTCAAATTGTTTACAAATGTACAAATGTACAGTGAACCTTCATAAAAAGGGGCAAAATTCTTAAAGTGAAAAAATAAACAACAAAAAGGATTATTATAAGTTTCCCCATTCAAACCATTTTAAGTTTATACAATGCAATTCAATACATTTGTATTTGTAGAGCACTTTTAACAATGAACATTGTCTCAAAGCAGCTTTACACAGATAATGCTGTGATAAGGAATAAATAAGATGTTCTTTATAAGTGTAAGTTTATCCCTAGTAAGTGAGCCGGTGGCGACTGTGGCAAGGAAAAACTCCCTGAGATGGCATAAGGAAGAAACATTGAGAGGAACCAGACTCAGGAGGGAACCCATGCTCATCTGGTTGGCAGTTTGAAGGATGGAGGAGGTTTGATGTTGTGTGCTTTGCTGGTGATTTAGTTAAATTTGTCGGCACACTTAACCAGCATGGCTACCACAGCATTTTGCAGCAACATGCCATCCCACCTGGTTGGCACATAGTGGGACCACCATTCATTTTTTAACAGGACACTGACCCCAAACACACCTCTAGGGAAGAGCTATTTTTTTAAAGAAAGAAACCAAAGTGGACACATCAGTAAGCTAGCTCTTCAGTCTTGCTCAGTTTTGCAAGGTAAAGAGGGTGTAGGTTGAGTAAATCTGCATACATTTTGTGGATTTGGAGAAGGCTTATATGCCTTGACAGTTTTTATGTGTAATGTACAGCAGGACAATATGTTATTAAGGCTTCCTACTATGTGAGATCTGGCAATGAAAGCGCAGTAAAAGTTGGCACATTCTTGGTGAAGTGAGTGTTGAATTCCATCAAAAGTGTTTTCGTTGTCCCTGCCCTTTCCATTTATCCTGATATCAGGATATCTAGAGACAGCCAAGGCTGAAAAGATGTCCAAGATGTCCTGTAAAGAGGGATGGAAGTAACATCCCTGTTATTTGAAAAAGCTGTTCTCCTTGTAGCCTTCGTTCCATTCTAAATGGAGTGTGAAATGAAAGTCAGCACCTTCAAGTCTAAGACTATGGTCTCTCAAGAAAAAAAAGAGAAAGTGGGATGCTTATTTCAGATATGTCAGATGTGTGGGGGATGGGGGTGGGGGTGTGTTGGGTTGGTTTGACCCTCTCCTTGTATCTATAGTATCCTGGACTCTTATTTCTAGTGATGTGAAAAAAAAGTGAGAGCTTGAACTGACAACATGAGTGAAGCTGCAAACATATGAAAGTTTATGGAAAGTAAAAGAATCAAGGATTAGATGAATGAATTTTATATATATATTAATATATTTTTCTTTCCTTCAGTGAACATTTGATAACCTCAGCAATAATTGAATGATTAAATTGGAATGAATGTCTGGATACCACCTAAATCAAGATGGGTTTCCTTATTTTATATATATATATATATATATATATAGTAAGTACACTGTTTTTAGGATCAATTAAGTATTGATCCTGTCTCAGTTGTAAGCCATTTTCCCAAAAAGTTTGAACTCATAGAGATATTTAATGGCAGTTTGCATGGATAGGATGAGGGTTTTTTTACAGCTTCATCACAAAAATATTCCATTGCATAATTATTGCTCATCATAATCATAATTCAGCATTTCTCAATCATTGCTGCAGAAATCATGTCATAATTAATACTTTTGTAATTTTTTAATACACTAATCAACATTGCAATGGACTAGTTTGGATGCTGTATTCAAGTGTATGTTTATTAATAAAACCAAACTTAACATAGAGCATGTAGAAATATATTCTTGTAAATGTTTTAAATTAATTATAGTTTTGTCAATTATGGTCATTTCTAATGAGCAAGACAGTGCTGACAGTAGTGGTGTGGAAAAAAGTCAAGTCAAGTCAAGTTTATTTCTATAGCACTTTTCTCAACAGACATTGTCTCAAAGCACCTTTACAGAAATCAACATTTAAGGTGAATGGTGTGCATGTATCCCTGATGAGCAGCCGTGGTGACTGTGGCAAGAAAAAACTTCTTTAGATGTTATGAGGAAGAAACCTTGAGTCAGACTCAAAAGGGGAACCGATCCTCATTTGGGTGACATCAAGAGTTTGATCATAAATCTTTCAACAATACAGAACACTGGAGAGTGAGAACTAACATGAGTACTGGACTATAATATTATAAGTAATGTTCTTTCTACAGTCATATACAGTCTTTATGGTTAGTAGCTCCTAGTTTTATGAGCTCAACATTTAAACCCCTGTGCCAATATGAAGAAGAAACTTAAAAACAAATATGACTCAAGAGGAAAACCCATCCTGATCTAGGTGACACACAGATATTCATTACAGTTTAATCATTACTGAGGTTATCAACTGTTAACTGATGGAGAGGAATCCAAAACTGTTTATGGTCATTCCAGGCCTGACTTTTGCTCTAGCAAAATAATAATTAATTGCAGTCCAAAGCTTAATGGTTTTTGAGTGGAACTGTCCACAGTAATCTTATATATCTTTAGCATAGCTGTGGAGGCTGATCCTCAAGTGGTTTACAATTGAGAGAAGGGGTTGAATACAAATATGATTTCATTAAAGGATAAAAGAAAAAGTGATGTATTGATCAAAATTTTCTTTCTCTAAAACATACAAACAAAACTATTGTGTTTAATATTAAGTTTGTTCAATTAACGTAAGAAAATAATTCTTTTTTTTTTTACATTCTTTGAGAATAAAAAAAATAAAATAAAAAATGAAGATAATAATTGAAAAAAAAAAAAATAATCTTTCATCAGCCTGGGAGACATTTGATGTGTGATTCGCACCAGTTTCGTCTAAATGATAACACCCTCTCTGGTCTTTAATTAAAGGCTTTTTTTGTCAAAAGGAGATTAAACAAACAAAGGAATCGAGTTCCATCAGACACAATAAAAGGAAAACAGAGAAAATAATTTAATTACTGATACCAATGCAAATTATAGGTATGGGTTTTTACACTAATATGTCAATCTTCTGTGCAGAACAGTTGCCTGAAGTATCTGATTATAATGCATTGGAATGTCTTTAAAACAAACAATACACACATATATATATATAGTATGAATTTCCTGAGCGGTTGTGAGTCAGAAATCTGACAAACCTGTAGACTAACTGTATGTTTACAGTAGTAAGTGGTTTATGTTAATGGTAGGCAATCTTTTGTTGGTGTGTAGCGACTGTATTAACAATTTTCACATGGGCATGGTCTATAGTTGTCAGGAATTCCCCTGCCACGCCCCCTTCGGCGGCTGTCAGACTTCGGCATTCCCCAAAGCACCTCGCTCCTTCTCCCGTGCGTGCCCCGCCCGCACAGAGCTGCTCGCAATCGAGCTTCATGGGGAACACCTGACTCCCATCTACTCGCTCATCACACCGCCAATATAAACCCCTCATTCACCCACACTCAGCGTCCGTTATTGTATGGTCATGCGTGTTCGTGTAGATTCCTGGTGGTATGTGTTCGTATGTATGCTGCTCCCGCTACATACCTTCTTCTCCCGGACTCCTCGCTCACTCCACGGCTGCGTTTACCTTCCCCAGCGCACCTCGGACTACCGGCGCTTCTCCGTCACTTCCTCCGCGCCGCGTTTCCTCCATAACGCACCGTGGATGTTATTACTGGACTGCCGTTTGCCGGATTATCCCGATCTACGTGGTTATTTTGTGTTGGCTCTGCCTTTTGTTAAATAAAGTTTCCAAGAGCTCTCCGTCCTGCTCCAGAACCTTCGGGTTGGTTCAGCTCCGCCCCAGGTCTCCGAAGAGAGCTCCGTTCCGCTCCAGGGTCCTGACGAGAGCTCCGTTCCGCTCCAGGATCCTGACAAGAGCTCCATTCTGCTTCAGGGTCCTGAAGAGAGCTCGGCTCAGTCCCAGGACCTCCGTGAGAGCTCGGCTCCATCCCAGGACCTCCGTGAGAGCTCCTCTCTGTCCCAGAGCGACCCCGTGAGCTCCTCTCTGTCCCTGAGCGACCCCGTGAGCTCCTATTTGTCCCTGAGCAACCCCGTGAGCTCCTCTCTGTCCCTGAGCATCCCCGAGAGCTCGGTTCCTCTCCAGGGAGTCCCCGAGAGCTCGGTTCCTCTCCAGGGTGTCCCCGAGAGCTCGGTTCCGCTCCAGAGAGTCCCCGAGAGCTCGGTTCCGCTCCAGAGAGTCCCCGAGAGCTCGGTTCCGCTCCAGAGAGTCCCCGAGAGCTCGGTTCCGCTACAGAGAGTCCCCGAGAGCTCGGTTCCGCTACAGAGAGTCCCCGAGTGCTTGGTTCCGCTCCAGAGTCCTGAAAGGAGCCCGGCTTCGTCCCAGAACCTCCCGGCGAGCCTGGCTTTGTCCCAGGACCTCCCGGCGAGCCCGGCTTCATCCCAGGACCTCCCGGCGAGCTCCTCTTTGCTCCAGGGTCCCCAGGCGAACTCCTCTCCGCTCCAGGGTCCCCAGGCTAGCTCCTCTCCGCTCCAGGGTCCCCAGGCGGCTTCCTCTCCGCTCCTAGGCTTCCAGGCGGCTTCCTCTCCGCTCCAGTGTCCCGAAGAAAGCTCGGATCCGCTCCAGCGTCCCAAAGAGAGCTCGGTTTCACTCCAGCGTCCCAAGGAGCACTCAACTCACCTCCGAGACTGCAAAAGGGAAGTCTACTGGTTGCCCCCAGACTCCACTGAAGGCGACGGCTCGCCACACCTGCACTCAGAAGGCGAAGCTACGTCACAGACCTCCTCTTCGCCCAAGGAGTCCCCAGAGCACTCACCTCAGCTCTGGGACTGTGAAAGGGAAGTCGAACCACTGCCCCTGGCTTCATCCGAAGGCGACGTCTCGCCCCACAGTTTTCCAAGAGGTGACGGCTCGCCCCACGAGCACTCGAAAGACGAAGTCAAGTAGCAGAGCTCCTCTCACGGCGACATTGTGCCTCCAAGTTCCCTGGATGGTGACAGGTCACCCCTGAGCTCCCTGGAGGGTGACGTCGCACCGATAAACCCTGCCGAGGTCATCACCCAGCCTCTGTGCTCAGTCAGGGGCGTCGCTTCATCTCCGGTCTCCATCCAGAGGGTCTTCCAGCCGGTAAGCCCTGTTGAGAGCTATGCCCTGCTTTCAGTAGTCACAAGGGTTGTCTCTCCACTCCAGGTCCCCGTGGGTGATGAGGTTCCATCCCAGACCTTCCTGGGTAACGTCGATCCGTTCCAGGTTGCCGGGGTGGTCATCGCTCAGCCTCAGGTCGCCGCCACGGATGTCACGCCTTTCCAGGTGACCGCCTCTCAGCTCCAGACCACTTCAGCGGAAGTCGCTCAGCTGCCGGTTTCCGCTGAGGGCGTGGCTCCATTCCCGTTCTCCGCTGAGGGCATCGCTCCATTCCCAGTCTCCGCTGAGGGCATCGCTCTGCTCCAGGTCCCCACCGTGGGCGTCACCCCGTTCCAGGTCTCCGCGGTAACCATCACCAGGCTCCAGGTCTCCGCCAAGGGCGTCGCCCCGCTCCAGGTCTCCAGGGGGGTCGTCTCTCCGCCAAGGGCGTCGCTCCGCTCCAGAGCTCTGTGGAGGACGTCTCTCCGCCTCCTGTCTCCCCTGAGGGCGTCGCTCCACTCCAGGTTTCCAGGGGGGTCGTCTCTACGCCTCCTGTCTCCGCCGAGGGCGTCGCTCTGCTCCTTGTCTCCATGGGGATCGTCGCTCCGCCTGCAGCCTCCGCAGAGGGCGTCGTTCTGCTCCATGGAGGACGTCGCGCTGCCTCCGGTCTTCGCTGGGGGTGTCGCTCTGCTCCGGGTCTCCGTGGGGGATGTCTCTCCGCCTCTAGTCTGCACCAATGACTTCGTGGGGCTGTGCTCCGTTCCTGGACCCCGCTGGGGTCGTTGTCCCGTTCCGGCTCTGCGCAGTGGTGGTCGCTTCGCCTCAGGCCCTTCCCTGCTGTTCCTGGCTCCGTGGCGGTTCCGGCCGGGTCCCCTTCGAACCTGGGCGGTTGGAGTGCCCTGGCCCGCCGGGCGTGCTGTGGGTTTGGGGCGTCAGGGGCCGCCCCTTTGGGGGGGTGGTGTCAGGAATTCCCCTGCTACGCCCCCTTCGGCGGCTGTCAGACTTCGGCATTCCCCAAAGCACCTCACTCCTTCTCCCGTGCGTGCCCCGCCCGCACAGAGCTGCTCGCAATCGGGCTTCATGGGGAACACCTGACTCCCATCTACTCGCTCATCACACCGCCAATATAAACCCCTCATTCACCCACACTCAGCGTCCGTTATTGTATGTTCATGCGTGTTTGTGTAGGTTCCTGGTTCGTATGTACGCTGCTCCTGCTACATACCTTCTTCCCCCGGACTCCTCGCTCACTCCACGGCTGCGTTTACCTTCCCAATAATTGAATGTAAGTGGTACAGTGTTTTGAGCATGGAACTAAAGAAACATTCCACCATGTGCATCATAGGCTTGGTCTAAGGAATCATTAAAAGCAAGTATTAGAATTGAGCATTTTACCATTTTGTTGCTTGCTAGTGTAAATTTTTCAATAAATTATAGTCAAAACTGACTAAAGGGTGTCCAGTCAGAATTTGTGAGATTTTATTTATTCATCATATACTCGTATCATCATGTAAAAACCATCAAACACAGATTTGGGCCTGAAATAAGGCCTTAAAGCTGACTGGAAGGAGTTGCAGGCAATTGAAGGAGATTGCAAGAAAAGTACATTGCAACAGACAAAGCAATGGGAATGTGGGATTTTAAGACTCAGTGTAATATTACAAGAGAAAAATGTTCTTTCGGATCAGTAAGAAATTTCATTTATAATTTACTAGAAAGCTAATGAGAGAAGCTATCGGCGTATTTATTTATGTTGTGGTGTTTGTATCATCGCACAGGTGAATGGTCGCTACCTAGAGAGTTTAGCATAGCCAGTAGGAATTAACAGGAAGTGTTACAAACTAAGAAATATGAATAACATTGATATTACTGATTCTATACTCAGAAATAAAAAAAGATCCATCTTTTTATGTTCAGTTATGGATTTTTAACTATCATTTTAGACAGGTTGGAGAATACACAAGGAAAAAACAAGGTGAAAAACAAAAATAGTACACATACGCTACACATTTATTATGTTATCTAGGGGAAAATGAAACATTGAGTGCTGCCTTTGGCTAGACTCAAATAAGAAACTAACAAATTGGATAAATTTTTTGTTTATTCAGAATCAGAACCAGAAAGAGCCTTATTGTTAAGTATGTTTGCACTTACAAGCAATTTGACTTGGTGACATTTAATATAAATTATATTGACAAAAGTTTCTGGACACCTGAGCATAAGATTTATTTATCCCTTTTTCTCTCTCTCTCTCTCTCTCTCTCTCTCTCTCTCTCTCTCTCTCTCTCTCTCTCTCTCTCGCTCTCTCTCTCGCTCTCTCTCTCTTTCTCTCTCTGTCAAGGTAAACATGCTCCTGAGCTATCAGTGACCAGTGTTTCTGTCTTTTCTGCTCCTTGGATCAGCCTGATTCATCTCGACACCCTACCTCTTTAATCGGAGACCACTGTATGCAAATGCAGATGGTTTCACATTTACTGCTTGGAGATCACTGAAATTACTGAGCAACTTAAGAACTTTAAGGATGAAATTGGACTGTAATTATTATTAGAACAGTCTACGACAATGGATCAGGACGATAGGTTGCATTTAAGCGTCTGTCACTGCACACATCAACAACAATGGAACTGTAATTATAGACAATCGGTGACACCCAAACGGATGGTTTCATTTTTGAGTCTTGTTTCTCTCAAGGTTTCTTCCTCGTGACATCTTGGGGAGTTTTTCATTGCCAAAAACACAGCTGGCTCACCCATTAGGGATAAACTTACAATTATAGGGAACAAACTAAAACATTCTTATATTCTTTTATCTCTGTAAAGTTGCTTTAAGACAATGTCCAATATTAAAAGCACTATACAAAAATACAAAATTAATTAAATAGACATGTATATGTTTCTTGAACATCCCATTCCACAAATAATCCCCATTTGATGTTAGAATAAACTATTATGGGAAGATGTTCCACTAAATTTTGCGGTGTGATTGAAGAGATTTGTGATCATTTAGCAACAAGGGTGTTAATAAAGTCAGGTACTGATGTAGGTGAGGTGAGGAGGCCTGGGGTTCACATTCATCAAAAAGGTGTTCAATAGGGTTGAGGTCAGCGCTCTATAGCAGGAGATTATTTACTCCAATCCATGTAAAGCAGATCTTTATGGAGCTTCAGTGGTTTTGACATGCTGGAACAGGTTTGGGTCTCCTAGGGAAAATGTAATCCTCCCACATCTAAAGACAATTGTGGTAAGTCTGAGAAAGAACCATATGAAAAGAAGCAACTGGAAAAGTTGTCCCAATACTTTTTTCCACATAGTGTATAATAATGCTGTAACTTAATTACAGTGGCACATTCACAAGCACAAGCCATAGTGGCTAAAATGTTTTTACATTTTAACAGCAATGAAATAATTAAACATAAAGGGCAACACGTTTTCTCCAAAAGAAAAGAAAGACTCTGAGAGATGCGAGCAAGAAAAATATAAGTGGGTTAGTGTAAAAGTGAATGAATTGTGTCAGACTAAAGACACTGTGACTAACATGGTCTGTCACCAACGTGCGAGCTGATCTGGCCAGAAAGATGGTGGATGCTGCAAGCCAATATTGACAGGATTCGAAATGACATCAGGGTTTGTTATCTCCACCTACAAACACACAGAAATTTGCTAAAATAACTTAAATATCACCTTAAGAATCAAAAGAGGAAAGCTGTAGAACAAACATGGGATGTTTCAGAGCTTGATTTACCTGGGGCAAATGTCAGCTCAGAGGATGTTAGTGCAAAGAAAACAGAACATGGACAAAATTAGTGTGACATGTATTTCAGAAAAAAAACAAAAGTCCTATGGTCATCATTTGGCATTTCAAATCAAACCATCATCTTTGTTTGTGTCCTGTTGTATTACCTCATCACACTCCAGTAATGCTTTAGTCTGCTCCATGGCGCATTTGTTTATATTGTTAATTGTTTATATTGGTTATGGTAAAAAAAAATTTCAGTGTTATTATACTGTTTTGGGGTCTCTTTCATTCCTGTAGTCTTAATTTTACACTGTTTTTCTGAAGTTTGGCGAATGTTTAGAAGAAATATAACTCACCAGACTGACAGCTCATTAAAAATATGGCCACAGATTTTGATATTTATTTATGTATCCATTTATGTAAATTTTATATAAATGTATATACATTTTAGGAAATGGTAAGATTAATAGTAAAAAAATTGTTTATGTGGTGCATTGATTTCTTTTAAGCTGAGAGACGGATATTCCACTGTGATGACCCCTAACTGGAGCAGCAAAAAGAAGTAGTTGATTTCTTTAGAGCTAAAAGTGGCTCGCAAATTTTCAAACAACAAACAGCTAATTCATTTTTATTTAATAAGCATTATCTTTATCCTGGTCAGGGTTGTGCTGGATGTGGAGTCTGTGCCAGGATCATTGTGTATGCAGTCAGAATATTCTCTTATTCAGACACCAGTCCAGAGCAAAGCATTTTACATACATATATTGTTGAATTAAAAATTGTAATAAAAAAAATCCACCTGCTAGCATTTTTTGGGAGGATGGAGAAAAACTGAGAACCCTGAGGAAACCCACACAAATCAAGCCCAGGATCAAACCTGAGACCCTGTATATTGTACAATATTATTATTATTATTATTAGTAGTAGTAGTAGTAGTAGTAGTAGTAGTAGGAGTAATCTAATCTAAAGTTAGTAGTAGTATTTGCTGTTGTTTTTTTTTGTTTTTTTGGTTAGGACCCAGATGTCTTGAACTTTTTAGTTAAGGTTCAAATGGGAAAATTAACTATGTAATCTTTCAGTCAGAGACTCAGTCATTCATCTCAAGTAGTGCAGTTATTACCATCTATTTGTCTTATGAATTATTTTCTCTAATTCTTGCAGGTTTCTGGATTGTTATATTTATTCCACTGCCAATGACTTACTTATGACTCATTCTGAACACCGGTGTCCCACTGTTTTACTACCTGTTTACTCACTCATGACTGTGTTCCTCTGCATAACTCCAACATCCTCATCAAGTATGCAGATGACACCACAGTAGTTAGCCAGATCAGATCGGTCTACAAGGAGGTGATCCAAAGCCTGGCACCCGGTTTACATCAATTGATCTAAAGTAGGGCCCAAATTCCTGGGAGTCTGTTATAAAAACTTTCTTTTCGGCTTCTCCCCTTAGGGATCGCCACAGCGGATCCTCCACACGTTTGATTTGGCACATGTTTTACGCTGGATGCCCTTCCTAACGCAACCCTCCCCAATTTATCCGGGCTTGGGACCGGCACTAAGAGTGGCTGGGGATGGTTCCTGACCGGGAATCGAACCCAGGTCGCAGCGGTGGGAGTGCTGCATCTTAACCACTAGACCACCAAGGGACCCTGGGAGTCTGTTATACATTTTAAAAAAATGTTCTGGCTCCAGAACACTTTAGCGCTGGTTAGGAGAGCCAACAACTTCTATACTTCTTGATGAGACTTAAAAAAATTCATCTGTCCCCGAGATTTTAAATAGTTTTTACTGCTGCATCATCAAAGGCATACTGACTAACTCCATCACAGTGTGGTAATGCAGAGTGTGTAAATGGAAAACCCTGCAAAGAATGGTTAAACATGCCCAACCCATCATTGGTAACCAACTAACTACTATCTTCACTCTGGATAAGGGCGTCTGCTAAATACCGCAAAAGTAAATGCAAAAATGTAAATCTTTACCACTGCAGATATGTGCACAGAGCACACAACATCATCAGGGATCCTTACATCCCAGTCACACAGTTTAACCTCCTTCTATGCAGTATACATTGGAACATTTCCACCAGAACCAGCAGGTTTAGTGCCAGGTTAGTTTCATCTACTGTACCATCATCTTACTGACAGGGATGATATATGATCAAATATGTATTTCAAATATAAAATAGGATTTTGTAATTTGTATTTAACATGGTTCATAAAAAAAGCTTATATTTTAGTGTTTTGTATTTTTTATTATTTGATATAAAGGCAAATTGTCTATTTTTGTGCAAATTCTACAGGAAAGAAAATGTATTGAATAAGTGTACTATATCAATGCTTTGTAAACATACTAACATGAAAACATAAGGTGTTTAAATCTTTGTACAAGATTGTTTTGCACAAGATTTGTCACTTAGAGAAACACTGGTTTAAAGTAAAAAACAAGAAAACTCAATATACAGTCTAATCAGTGCAGGCTAGTTTAATGATAACACTTTATATAACAAAACACATCCATTGCCATTGTTTTGTTAAATTTTTTTTATTGAAGTGGAACTTTATAAAAGGCTTATTTCAAAACTCACCAGGTGACATTACAAGTTTCATTAAAGTTTCATTACAGATTTTATTCATGTGACATTACAGGGAATTACACGTCACAAGAGGAAAGTTCATTACACATTCATAAACATTACATAAATCTTTAATGACACAACATTAGATTTATACAATGTGCTATGTCAAATCTTATCAGGTGAGTGACACTATAGATTTATGCAATATCTCAGACATTAATTGAGACAAAAGGCCTATTATACTTAATAGAGAGTTCTTTTATATACATTATAAATGAGTACATGTAAGCTAATGCAACATCTTAAATTAAGCCTGTAATCTTACCCTTTTAGCTTTTTATTACATTTATGTACGAATATGATGTCTCTTTATAGAAAATTCATTTAAATTATACTATATATTAATTGGTAAATATTTCGTTAACCTAAGAAGCATAAGTGCCACCTTAAATGCTTGTAAACTAAAGTAATAGAACATTTTCAATGTATTATACTGTTATGAAGCGCTATTCCAGTACAATGTATATCTTCTGCAGCTTCACACACATAGGAAGCATGCAGAATGTGTCAGCATGGTAATAACATTATACTTAAACTTATTATACTAATAAGTGATACTACCACTGTTCTCATGAAGCATTATTCCTATGCAATATGAATTTTAATTGATACACACCATCATTACAAATCATTTACATGCACTCAATAATAAATTTTAATGATGCATTGTTTATTTGTATTATATTAAGCCTAATCTGGATCCAAACACGCTATCGAATTATAGACCAATTTCAAATCTGCCATTTATGTCTAAGATTTTAGAAAAGATTGTCGCTGCCCAATTATGTTCCCACTTGCAAGAGAACAATATCTTTGAAGAATTTCAGTCAGGTTTTAGGCCCCATCATAGTACAGAAACTGCCCTAGTTAAAATCACTAATGACCTGTTTTTAGCTTCAGACCAAGGCTTCATCGCGCTGTTAGTTTTACTAGATCTTAGCGCTGCGTTCGACACTATAGATCATGATCTTCTCCTAGATCGCTTACAGAATTACATTGGCATTCAGGGACAGGCATTAAGCTGGTTTAAATCCTACCTTTCTGATCGTTACCATTTCATAGATTTAAATGGAGCGCTATCCAGGCTAATGCTAGTGAACTATAGCGTGCCACAAGGTTCAGTTCTAGGACCCCTGCTCTTCACAATATACATGCTTCCCTTAGGAAATATTATTAGAAGCCATGGAATTAGCTTCCATTGTTACGCTGATGATACTCAGCTATATATCTCATCTAAACCAGGCGATATATCTCAATTAACCCGGATAACTGAGTGTGTTAAGAAAATAAGAGATTGGATGACCCATAACTTTCTACTTTTAAATTCTGATAAGACGGAGATTTTGCTCATCGCCCCAAAAACTAGTATACAGAAGCACCAGCATCTCAACCTGCATTTAGATGGATGCTCTGTAACCACTAGTTTAACAGTAAAAGACCTGGGAGTTATTTTAGACAGCAACTTATCTTTTAAATATCATATCAACCAAGTTACAAAAACAGCCTTCTTTCACCTTAGAAATATTTCTAAGTTAAGAAATATGTTGTCTATATCCGATGCAGAGAAGCTCGTCCATGCGTTTATGACCTCCAGAATAGAGTACTGTAATGCGTTACTAGGTGGATGTCCTGCATCATTAATAAACAAGCTTCAGTTAGTTCAGAATGCGGCAGCAAAAGTTCTTACAAGGTCAAGAAAATATGACCACATAACCCTGATCTTATCGTCCCTACATTGGCTTCCGGTTAAGTTTCGAATAGACTACAAACTACTGCTACTCACTTATAAAGCACTAAATGGTTTGGCTCCCATGTATCTCTCCAGTCTTCTAACACGCTACAATCCGTCATGCTCCCTGAGATCTCAAAACTCTGGGCTTCTAGTAGTTCCTAGAATAGCAAAGTCCACTAAAGGTGGTAGAGCATTTTCACATTTAGCTCCTAAACTCTGGAATAGTCTTCCTGACAGTGTTCGGGGCTCAGACACACTCACCCAGTTTAAGTGCAGATTAAAAACATATCTTTTTAGCAAAGCCTACACATAACACACATCACATCATAACCTTGTGCTCCAGAACATCTGATCACATGCACATTATCAACTTGTGCTGTTAATATCATGAACAGCAGCTACGCTAATTTCTCTCCACTGCTTCTCTTTCTCTCCCCATCCCGAGGCTTCCTGAGGTTTGGCCATCTCCAGTCACGTCCCACCTCATGAAGATTATGGACTTTAAAGAAGTAGATGCCAAACTCGCAAACATCCCGAACCATCTAGAGACGTACCAGTGCCAATTGGATCCCGCTACATGTGTGGAGTTTGACATTGGACCATTCCTGAAGTGTTTAAAGGCTCTGGCATGGAGAAGCTGATGCTGGATCTGTGATGATCACAAATGTTGAGCTCAGTAGCTCCTACTTTTATACCAAAGACTGTTGAAAGAACATTTACTTATAATCTTTACTCCAGTACTCATGTTAGTTCTCACTCTCCAGTGTTCTGTATTGTTGAAAGATTTATGATCAAACTCTTGATGTCACCCAAATGAGGATGGGTTCCCCTTTTGAGTCTGGTTCCTCTCAAGGTTTCTTCCTCATTATATCTAAGGGAGTTTTTCCTTGCCACAGTCGCCACGGCTGCTAATCAGGGATAAATGCACACCATTCACCTTCACTGTTGATTTCTGTAAAGCTGCTTTGAGACAAAGTCTATTGTGAAAAGCGCTATGGAAATAAACTTGACTTGACTTGACTATATTAATCATTTTTAATTAGTCATAGATAAATCAATATATATTTTCTTAAATTAATGATAGTTATAAATGGTCTTAAGAAATGTTTTAAAAAGTGAGAAAAATACCATTATCATTTTATTCATTTATATTTAATTTAATTTTTAAAAACTCAGAGTATAGTGCCAATCTAACACCATATGGGTATCACTGTAGAAAACAAATAAGGCAAACATTAAACCAACATTTAAAAAAAAAGTAAAATGAGCTACTGTAATTGTTCCTAATGGAAAGATTTAATAAATGGGAAAAGAAAACCTCAAACAAAGACTTACTAGCCATAAACCATTGAGAGGAGCTCACTTTTGTCCTCTGAACTATTTTATTCTAATATTTGCAATCCGGACACAAATCGGTTCCAGCTTTTCTTTTTTCTTATGTACACTATGAACACCCGGAGAAACATGCTGAGCTCAGTAATGGTTGCATTGCATGATAAGATGTTTCTGTCCACTCCCCGTCACCTATAAGCCGTCTTTTACTACACACAGTGTGTTATAGTATATTACAGCCTTTTTGTACCTATTTAAAGCACTTGTTAAGTAAGACATTCACAGTAAACAAAACTTGTCTAGTCCTTTTTGTGAGTTATTTTGTACTAATTTCAATGTCTCAAATAACCTTCATATGTACTTTTGTTTTTGTACTAATGTTTTTCATAATTCTGGTTATACAGTAAGGAAAATAAGTATTTGAACACCCTGCTATTTTGCAAGTTCTCCCACTTAGAAATCATGGAGGGGTCTGAAATTGTCATCGTAGGTGCATGTCCACTGTGAGAGACATAGTCTAAAAAAAAAAAATCCAGAAATCACAATGTATGATTTTTTTTACTATTTATTTGTATGATACAGCTGCAAATAAGTATTTGAACACCTGAGAAAGTCAATGTTAATATTTGGTACAGTAGCCTTTGTTTGCAATTACAGAGGTCAAACGTTTCCTGTAGTTTTTCACCAGGTTTGCACACACTGCAGGAGGGATTTTGGCCCACTTCTCCACACAGATCTTCTCTAGATCAGTCAGGTTTCTGGCCTGTCGTTGAGAAACACGGAGTTTGAGCTTCCTCCAAAGATTCTCTGTTGGGTTTAGGTCTGGAGACTGGCTAGGCCATGCCAGAACCTTGATATGCTTCTTACAGAGTCACTCCTTGGTTATCCTGGCTGTGTGCTTCGGGTCATTGTCATGTTGGAAGACCCAGCCTCGACCCATCTTCAATGCTCTAACTGAGGGAAGGAGCTTGATCCCCAAAATCTCGCAATACATGGCCCCGGTCATCCTCTCCTTAATACAGTGCAGTCGCCCTGTCCCATGTGCAGATAAACACCCCCAAAGCACCACCCCCATGCTTTACAGTAGGGATGGTGTTCTTGGGATGGTACTCATCATTCTTCTTTCTCCAAACACGTTTAGTGGAATTATGACCCAAAAGTTCTATTTTGGTCTCATCTGACCACATGACTTTCTCCCATGACTCCTCTGGATCATCCAAATGGTCACTGGCAAACTTAAGACGTGCCTGGACATGTGCTGGTTTAAGCAGGGGAACCTTCCGTGCCATGCATGATTTCAAACCATGACGTCTTAGTGTATTACCAACAGTAACCTTGGAAACGGTGGTCCCAGCTCTTTTCAGATCATCGACCAGCTCCTCCCGTGTAGATCTGGGCTGATTTCTTTGTCAGTGAAGGTAACGTTTTAGCTCTATATTCTTCTGTATTAAACATGTAGGGAATTTTCTACAACATGTTTCTGATAGGCTCATACTGTAATGGTTACATCAGATTATACAATGACGTAGAGGAACTTAGAAGACTTCAACAAAAGCATGACAATGAGAAATCAAGATTTAAATAGTGGTGCCAACCAATCTGAGACAAGAAATAGAAGTGAGTGATTGGTGATTTGTGACATGGAGCTTCCGGGAAGTGTAGTTTTATGCCGTTTTTATGCTACCCTGACAAGTATAAACTGCTTTATGTAACAATGGATTATCTTGAGATTGATCTTGCATCACAGTACATCCAGCACACAGGACTGGCCTAGAAATAAATAAATTACTCAGAACAATTGAGGCCGTTTGATGAGTTCTTAGGCTTAGACACATTCACTATGTAAAAATAAAGCTTAGACCAAAAGTGCATCCAGTAGCACTTCTAACCAGTGAGATTAACATGAGAGCTGCTTAAGCGTTGGAACTTTAAATATAAAGAAGTGAGGGGATTGCATTTCTTTCAATCCCTGAAAAGTGTTTTATGTTATAGTGTGCAGTGAATTTCTTTTCTTGTGCATGTGCTGTTTTATCATAATCCATTCATCATGTCATTGAAAAACTAATATTTGGGCTCTGTTGTTTGAGAATCTTGCAAAATGGTGATGAACTGAAGGCAATATATCATCTCAGTTCATAGTCAGAGACTGAATTGTGCTAATTGCTATTTAAATAAGACTCAGTTTTCTTGTTCAATATAAATAGTTTAATTTTATATGTGACAGCAGAGTGAATTGTGCTAATTTCACGCTAAAATAAATGACTAGTAAATAAAATCTGCTTTGCAAATGAGAAATTTATTCGACAGCAAATGGATTCAGGTTTGTACAATCCACTGTGAAGAAGCGGCTTAAGTGTCGACGATTGACACATGACATGCTTTTTAATGCTATAGTCATACATTGTATCAATAAAATATATGGATCTCTGTCAATAGTGAAACATAAAACAACAAAGAAGTGCATGAAAATACAAAGATCTAAATAATAATACACAAGTGCCTGTGTGATTACTAAAACTGGACAATAGTCACAGTAGGAGACCATGAATTGTTAATCGGTAGACGGAGTGCTAGATGAATGTGGTAGCGCATACAGATTCCCATTTGCACAACTGCATTTGCCATATGTGTCTAATGCATTATTCTGCAGGCACCATGCTGTACTTCTACCTCAACCTACTGCATCATAAATCTGATTTATTTGGTTTAACCATAATGGCATTTATTTGCACTGATGATATGCACTGTACTTTTTAGTTTGAACAATATAATGCTACATAACTATAAACTTTCTAACCAATTCAATGTGTTTGCTTTATATACAGACGATTGAGTGCAACTGGATTTAATTGTCTCTGTAATTTGATTGTGACAATAAAGATTAACCTAACCTAACCCAACCTAACCTGACCTAACCTAACCTAAAACATATATAATAACGATAGACATGCGGTGAATGTAAAAATAATATACTTTGTTGTAGCAGATATGCAATATATGGACTAGAGATGGTAAGATTCACATTGGCTCATCGGCATAAATGTTAACAATGTAATGCATAGTTTTAAAAATGGTGCATTGGATACAAGTATTTGTATTTGTATTGCAATGCATCGTGTTAACATATTTCTATCAGTGCAAAGTGATTTTATACTGTATGTATACTGTATGTAGACCGATTTCTTCTCGCTAATCTGTTTCTCAACCGCATTCCTCATGAGAATATGACGCATCACAACACTACGGAGACAGAGGCGTGTCCTGAGTCACAGAGAATACAGATTAACATGGCAGAGGTAGAGCTGCATCTTCCTGGAGACAGAACAGGAAAAGAAAGTCTGGTTTTATTTCATCATTTTTTTTGCACTTTAATGGTCTGTTTGTGAAAGGGCCATGTGTTAGAAGTCAAAAGGAACTTCAGTAAAAGTATGATTTGCTTTCGGTCTAAACCAAGATTAATTGCATGGCATTATATTTTTGCATTTAATCACATTGTATTGAATCAAACTGTAATCGGATCACACTGCATCATAATAGGGGTCAATTTTATTGCATCAGAATCTTCTTTATATGTATGTTTAATGTATCATATCATTGGCTATGCATTGAGATGCAAATCGCATCGATCTCAACTATGGAGACGCACATCCCTAATATGGACATTGCAAGTATTGGGGTAGCAGTCAAATGTATGGTTGTGACGACATATAAACACAACATTTACAAGTACAACATTTTGTACCAGTGTTTGTGTTACACAGTGTGGACATAAAAGCCTGAATACTATTCTACCTTTTGCCAGATGGCAGTAGTGTGAAAATTGAGAGTGAAGGGTATGTATGATCCTCAGCAATGGTGGCAAAATTTCATTTAAATGGCTGTGATGGCAAGAAGAGAGACTCCAATGATCTTCTCAGCTGTCCTCATTAACTGATGCAGGATCTTGCAATCTAAATTCAAATTCCAAACCAGGTCACAACACAGCTGTTTAGGATGTTCCTGATATTTGTCAAGTGTACACTTAATTAATTAGAGCAAGCCTGTCATTGCCACATATACATTACAGCATTTTTAAATGATGATGACATATTAGGGGAATAAATCTGTCCAAACTTGCTTAGCCTTATGTGAAAAAGTAATTGCTCCCCAAACTTAAGAACTGGTTGTGCCAGTTATGAGGCATAACTAGTAATGAGTATTTCACAGTGTGGAGGAATTCTGGCCCACTCTTCTTAACAGAATTTTTAATACAACCACATAAAAGGGTTTTTCAGCATAAATGGCCTTTATAAGGTCCTGACACAGCATCTCAATTGGATTGAAATCCAGACTATTACTTTTTCTTTACATAGGGCTAGTCAGCTTTTTCCCCTTAATAAATGAAATCATCATTTAAGAACTGCATTTTGTTTTTGCTTATGTATTAGCTTGATGATCTAAATCATTTAAGTGTGACAAATATGCAAAAATATATTTTTTTCACAAGACAGACAGACAGACAGACAGACAGACAGACAGACAGACAGACAGACAGACAGATAGATAGATAGATAGATAGATAGATAGATAGATAGATAGATAGATAGATAGATAGATAGATAGATAGATTCTTGTGCACCACCAACCCTCAGTAGCATTTACAATTGACGCCTACATTTATGGCATTTAGCAGACGGCTTTGTCCAAAGGGACATCGAAAAAGTAGTATTAACAGATGCAAAGGTGGTCAGGAAATTATACTGGATACAGAGGCATTTGCAGCACATGATTTGACACAACTGCAATGGAAACAGTATTGACACTGGAGGAATCTACTATATTGTGGACCTAGAAAATGTTTTCTGCTTCTAAACTAACACACACACACACACACACACACACACACACACACACACACACACACACACACAACAGAGATGCAATGCTGAGCTTACACTATACTTCTTTTCCCAGATGACTCACCAATCACCTGCTCTATTCTTTAAGAATAAACAGAGGGCATTATGAAAAAAAAAAAGAAAAACTAAAACATGTCAAGCACGCTTCATATTCTTTGTGAGTATGCTGTTGTAACATATGGCAGATGGCAACTGTAGCCGAATGGGTGATTTTGATGTGTTTTGAGAGTATGGTTTCTCTTAGTCCCTTGTGACACACACCCACAGCTGTTACATTGACTTCGCTTTTCCCCGTAGACTCATTCCTCCCTCAAGTAACCTCCCTCAACCCTTAACAAAATCTCCCTCCACAGCACGTTTATTCCTATCACTCTCTTCATCTGGAGTCGATAGAGCTTAGGCCCATTACGGATGTGCTCCAGCCATGTGTGAACCCCCGGTCTGCTTGCTATCTGCAGCCAGCTTTCCCAACCAACCTGAAACACACTTACATCCATGGTGACTTTACTTTACTTTATTTTTTAAACTGAAGAGACTACCTAATAAATCAATTATTTCCCACCTTTAATCACCAAGATACAGATCTCTTCAACATATCAGTATGCAATGTGAATAAAAGTTGATCAAGTACTATTTTGTATATTGTTGAATAATGAAAATTGAAGCCATGTTGTTAAATCAAACTCTAAATCAAACCTGCTGGAATTAAAATGATATTTGTAATAACACTATTGTGGCAATATATTAAAAAATATCCTAGACTTATAGGCAAAAAGTAATAACTGTTTATTTAAATGCATAATATATAATATATCATCACCTTTTAAATATACAAGCATACTTTTTTTTAACTTGTTTCTAGTTATACAGCAAAGAAAATAAAAAAACCTAATTTTTGTCTGAACTGCTATTCCTTTTTCTTTTGTCTTTTCAGGCTCAAATAAGGTGCTTGTGTTTAAATAAGGTGCACTAGACACTATTAAAAAACCCATCTCATATAACTGCACTCTAAAAAAATCTGGCAATTTACAAAGTCATGAATTACATGTCTGAAAATCTGCACAGAAAATCGCCTTAAGCTTACACAGAGCTCATCTCTAAATATGAATAACTTTCCCTGCATCAATATTGACGTAAAGGACGACAGCTGTGAATACGGCCCATTAAGAACTCAATAATGAATATAATAACTTAGAATAATGGATGACATTTACCTCATTTGGCTGAGGCTTTTATCCAAAGTGACGATGCACATGTACAGCTGAGGGTTTAGTGTAAAGATCCAATAGTGGTACTTTGATAATGCTGGGATTTGAACTTATGACCTTTTATTCAGTACCTTAAAGCCTTAAACACAGAGCCACCACTTCACAAAACCTTTATTAGCAACATGTAAAGTACAATTTCAAATAATTTATTTAACAAAACAATAGCAGACACGTTGTCTCTTCTGTACACCACTTTGTCAAATCAATCAAATGTCTGATCTACAATATTATAAACAGAAAAGTCTTATGTGCTGAGAAATGAATGCTGAAAATTACAAAGGACGTCATTGTCATTGCTCTTCATGACATTTCACAAAGTTTATGAATGTAATGCAGTATGAAGGCAAGCAGTCTTTGCTTGCCCCCACTTTATCACAGGGGGTGGGGGGATAAACACAGCCTATGTGTAGCTTGTCTGGGAGCAGAGCATGCTCGGTCGGCTCTCAAGGAAGCCAACTGCTCGCATTGGGGACGTATGTCCCTGCACATGCTCTGCTCTTTGAGAAAGGCACTCTCGCTGCTCCTCAAGGTTTTGGCCCTGCATCTGCCAAGGCGAAACGGCATCTGACATCATGGGGATCGCAAATGGACCTGGCAGCGGGATTCGAGATTTGCTTTTTTTCCTTTAGGCGATGCCCTAGGTTGAACCCCTGTAAGATGACAGATCTGAAGACGGTCATCTTCAATAAGATACTCCTCGGGACCCGGAGGGGTTTTATAAGGGGGGTGTTCGCCTCTCAGCATGGATTCTTAGTGCTCTCGAGACAGATAGGCCGGATAAACCTGCCACCTCTGGTGCTTCAGGGCACAGCAACGAGTAACTCGGGTTTGGAGAACTTTGCCGCCTCCTCAGAAGCTTCTAGGACAGATTCAGGGCATTGCTTAAGCTGCTCCAGGCATACCAGACGTCAGTTTTGAGGGACTGATTCCCTTAAGAGACTATCTGGCAGCCTGAAAACTGTCTCACAACCTTTACAAGCTGGCAGAACAGCTCAACTGTGGGCCCAAGTGAAGCTGCTCTCACTGAGGGCAGTATACATCCTAGGGCAGTTGAAACAGGAAGCAGACGCCCTTTTAAGGCAAAATCCGAAGCCAGGGGTAGTGGAGGCTCTACCCAGATGTGGTGAAGCAGATATGGAGGAAGTTTTACAGAGCACAAGTGGACCTTTTTGTGACTCAAGAGACCTCACATTGCCCCCTTTGGTTTTCTTTTACTCACCCAGCTCCTCTTGGACTGAACGCTATGGGGCAGGTGTGGTTGATGCAGCGCCTGTAAGCTTTTCCCCCATTGCACTGCTTCTGGAAGTTATGAAGAGAGTTCACCGGGATGGAGGCCCTCTCCTCCTGGTAGCCTAGTGCTGGCCAGGCTGGCCATGATTCACCTAGTAAACCTTCTCAAACACCCTCCTTGGGAGATTCCCCTCAGGCAGGATATTCTGTCTCAGGCAGGTGGCGCTTTGCTTTACCCACCACCTGGGGGGCACAGCTCTTAGCCACTGGTCTTTCAGCCGAGGTGGTACAGACCATTCTCCAATCCGGAGCTCCCTCCATGAGGAGGTCGTATGCCACAAAGTGGCGCCTGTTCACTATATGGTGCGAAGGTCCACAGTTAGTTCCAGTTAACTGCTCGGTTGGCCCAGTGCTGGACTTTCTTCAGGAACAGTTCACCAAAGGGTTGTCTCATTTCACCGTAAAGGTTTAGATGTCCGCTATTGCGACTTATCATGCTTATCATGCTTATGACATGTTTCCTCTGCTGAGGCTGAGGTATCAGGTGTGACCCAGAGTCCTTTGTGGGACCTGGCTGTAGTCTTGGAGGCCCTGTCTAAGCCGCCTACGAGCCTCTGCCCGAGGTGTCCTTGAGATATTTAACAGTCAAGACTATTTTTCCAGGCATGGCCAGTGCCTTTCTCTACCCCAGACCGTGGTATGTCCCTCAGCTGTCTCACTGTCCATCCTTCTCCTTTTCAAGCCCCCAATCAGAAGAAGCTCTGGACACATATGTCCACAGAACTGCCATGTGGAAAAAGTCGGACCAGCTGTTTGTCTGCTACGGTTCATATAAGAATGGTCTCCCTGTGGATTAGCAAAC
Source organism: Silurus aristotelis (assembly GCF_946808225.1). Classification (NCBI taxonomy): domain Eukaryota; kingdom Metazoa; phylum Chordata; class Actinopteri; order Siluriformes; family Siluridae; genus Silurus; species Silurus aristotelis. The sequence continues at coordinate 7,717,058 of NC_139574.1, forward strand.
CCTCAGCAAGTGAATTATGGATTCTATCCAATCCTTTAATGAGTCCTCTAGTCTCCCTGCTTCTTTCATGGTCAGAGCTCACTCAACCCGAATTGTGTCGGCCTCTAAGGCCTTTTCCTCTGGAGTGTCTCTTCAAGACATTTGCAATGCTGCGGACTGGTCTACCCATCTGACCTTTGCCAGGTTCTATAGCCTTGACATTAGTGCCACTCCTGGCTCCTCTGTCCTTCGACCCAGCTGTGCCCATCCACACTAGGCAGCGATTGGACAGTCTGGCCGTATTGTACACTTGCTCCCAAAGCGTTGTTGACACAGCTGTTTGCTGTTTGTGTTTGTACGTAACCCTGGTTCCCCGAGGGAACGAGATGAAGCATCTCGGTGCCACACTTCCTGCATCCCTGAAAGCACTTCCTACACTTTTGAAGCTAGCGCTGTCTCCATGGCATGTGCTTTTATAGCTTTCTGGTTGTGACATCAGCCTGACAATATAACAACACGTGGCATTACAGAAATAGAGGCATTGCACATATTGAGGGTCAATACCATTTTACTAAAGCAAGAACCCGAGTTAAGACAACTCCAGACTTCTACACTACAAATGCAACTGTGCCTTCTACATCATCTGGAGCAGTTCAGAATCAATATTTGTCTAATAACATGACAAAAACATAACAATGTAAATAGAATACAACCTACTCACCAGAGATGCAGACCCATAATTTGCACCGCTCCTCAGAAGCTGCCAGTAGTAAAGCTCGTATTCACTGGTCTGGAAGTGGAGAACAAACCCTTTTCTGGGCTCAGACAAGCTAGCTAGCTTTGGGGTTGGCCGACATCTCCTCACAATGTCCAGCTTTTCCTGAAAATGGATTTTTAAGTATGTCCGAGACCAAATCAATTTCTCTTCCTCCATAGGCATAAAAAAGTCTAACTCAGACGTAATAATGTGTGCAGAGCACTACAGATGTGTTTTGCTAGTCGAACTTGGCTGTAACAGTTTCCCCCTGACCAACCAATCAGAGGAGAATTTGCTGACACTATTCTGGGCCAGCTAGCTGGCCCTGGGAGGCGAATATGAAATCTGATTAGTTAAAGAAACAGAGCTATTTCTTAAGGTGACTATGGTAAAAAGGTCAACAGTACAGACTTTGCAGGCCCTGGGCAGATTAGATTAAAATAGCAGACATAGAGGCTGAAATCTGATTGGACAAAAAAATCTAACATTCATATACACGTACTGGAAGCAGTGCTGCCAGGAGAAACACTACGAAATGAAGAGAATAAACTGTTGGGTATACATTAATATAATTTCATGGAACACATATTAGAATTTAGGTTGTAAAAGTAGGTCAGTGCTTCTGATAGTGTTTAGGCTAGCAGAGAGGGCGTTTGCCTTATCTGGGTTGCACCAAATGAACATTCAGACCAGTTCAGTCTACAGTTCAAGTGGTGCATGTGCAAGAAAATGAGCAAATCCTTGAAAAGCAGGATGGACCTTTTAAAAGCACTACTTATCTTTGCAGTGGATTAGAGACCTGGATTCAAGTAAATCCAAACAAGCACATGACTTGATGACAATGACTTAGTAACAGATAATGTAATTTTTTTCTACATGATCACCTGATACATAATGAAAAGTATACTCTAGAATGAGACTGTATCTAATGATTGTGGAGGTGAGCTTGAGACAAATTGACTATGTGCGGAGGATATTACACACACACATATATATATATATATATATATATATATATATATATATATATATATATATATATATATATATATATATATATATATATATACAGTGAGGAAAATAAGTATTTGAACACCCTGCTATTTTGCAAGTTCTCCCACTTAGAAATCATGGAGGGGTCTGAAATTGTCATCGTAGGTGCATGTCCACTGTGAGAGACATAACCTAAAAAAAAAAAAAATCCAGAAATCACAATATATGATTTTTTAACTATTTATTTGTATGATACAGCTGCAAATAAGTATTTAAACACCTGAGAAGGTCAATGTTAATATTTGGTACAGTAGCCTTTGTTTGCAATTACAGAGGTCAAACGTTTCCTGTAGTTTTTCACTAGGTTTGCACACACTGCAGGAGGGATTTTGGCCCACTTCTCCACACAGATCTTCTCTAGATCAGTCGGGTTTCTGGCCTGTCGCTGAGAAACACGGAGTTTGAGCTCCCGCCAAAGATTCTCTATTGGGTTTAGGTCTGGAGACTGGCTAGGTCACGCCAGAACCTTGATATGCTTCTTACAGAGCCACTCCTTAGTTATCCTGGCTGTGTGCTTCGGGTCATTGTCATGTTGGAAGACCCAGCCTCGACCCATCTTCAATGCTCTAACTGAGGGAAGGAGCTTGATCCCCAAAATCTCGCAATACATGGCCCCGGTCATCCTCTCCTTAATACAGTGCAGTCGCCCTGTCCCATGTGCAGAAAAACACCCCCAAAGCATGATGCTACCACCTCCATGCTTCACAGTAGGGATGGTGTTCTTGGGATGGTACTCATCATTCTTCTTCCTCCAAACCCGTTTAGTGGAATTATGACCCAAAAGTTCTATTTTGGTCTCATCTGACCACATGACTTTCTCCCATGACTCCTCTGGATCATCCAAATGGTCATTGGCAAACTTAAGACGTGCCTGGACATGTGCTGGTCTAAGCAGGGGAACCTTCCGTGCCATGCATGATTTTAAACCATGACGTCTTAGTGTATTACCAACAGTAACCTTGGAAACGGTGGTCCCAGCTCTTTTCAGGTCATTGACCAGCTCCTCCCGTGTAGTTCTGGGCTGATTTCTTACCTTCCTTAGGATCAGTGAGACCCCACGAGGTGAGATCTTGCATGGAGCCCCAGTCCGAGGGAGATTGACAGTCATGTTTAGCTTCTTCCATTTTCTAATGATTGCTCCAACAGTGGACTTTTTTTCACCAAGCTGCTTGGCAATTTCCCGGTAGCCCTTTCCAGCCTTGTGGAAGTGTACAATTTTGTCTCTAGTGTATTTCGACATCTCTTTGGTCTTGGCCATGTTAGTAGTTTGATTCTTACTGATTGTATGGGGTGGACAGGTGTCTTTATGCAGCTAACAACCTCAAACATGTGTATCTAATTTAGGATAATAAATGTAGTGGAGGTGGACATTTTAAAGGCAGACTAACAGGTCTTTGAGTGTCAGAATTCTATCTGATAGACATCTGATAAAAATCATATATTGTGATTTCTGGATTTTCTTTTTAGATTATGTCTCTCACAGTGGACATGCATCTACGATGACAATTTCAGACCCCTCCATGATTTCTAAGTGGGAGAACTTGCAAAATAGCAGGGTCTTCAAATACTCATTATATATATATATATATATATATATATATATATATATATATATATATATATATATATATATATATATATATATATATATAACATGTTCAATCTTTTCTAGATGTATTAATCAGCACCAAAAAAATATTACATGAAGCAAGCAGGTGAAACCTGTTTTGGGTTGCCAATCATGAAGAAGCAGAATCTAAAATGCACTGGCACCCAAAGCAACATCCATGCTTTGAGAGGACTCAGTTAAAGGCTTTGGGATTTTTTCTTCTTATATTTTCCATCTCACTCTTAAAAGTGAAAAAGTTTGTAATGAAAAAGGCCAAGGAGAGACAAAGATAGAAAAGGAGAGAACGTATCTGACAGCGCTCAGCTGAATCATACAAGCTTAATTAAACCACTGGAACATTTACATAGAGCATGAATAAAATATCAGGCCCTTGCAAAAACATGGTTTTCTTTGCAAAAGACAAGTTATGGAGATTTATGAACACTTTAAGAATTTGCAGAATTTCATTATTTCACATTTTTATTAAGATCTTTACAAGCATACATAATGAAAGGACCTAATAAAAGATTTAATAAATGGACTTCTGTTTAAAGTCAAATGGATTTGCTGCAGGAGCAATGGGAGAGAAAGAAGAGACTGGGAAGTCTATTATATATGCTGAATATGGAGGGCTGTCAAAAAATGGATTAAGTACTCAGTGTAAAAATGAATTCGGTTTCAATTAAAAGATGGAGACATCGGGCTAATCCAAATCCCTTGGCTGGAACAAAAAGAGGAACCTATATCAGGTCATTACAAGTTATTTTTAAAATGATTTTTAGAGCTTTTTACTTTCAGAAAAATAATCTATTTAGTTTTGTTTACAAAACTAATTTGTTTATTGTATGACTTTCTCCCATTTCTCCCAACTTCTATTATTGTACTTTGAGGATTATTTTTATGGTTATAAATATATCCACTATGCTGACCTGGCTGAAACAGCACACCTGGGTGTGCACTTTTCCAACCTGAAGCAGATGCAGTGGGATTTTATTTGTGGTCCAAATGTTGCCCTATGCTTACTGGATTAAATTTACAATCCTGGGATTTTGGGATCATTTTTATTTTACATATACTCTGCTGTGACTTTATTTCTATCTATCCAAATCAGCCATGCTTGTGTGTTTCTCTCTGTATTTTTCTGTTGGTCTTTCAGTAAGAAAATTACAGGTCGAACCACCTGCTGTTCTTTCAAGAAACTCAGTGGTGGTCTTAGATAATTAGACCGCTGTTATTTTCAATGCAGATATCGATTGGAATTAGAAAAGGAAAGATGCTTGACTGCTGCTGCATGCCATATTTTGACTCGTAGCACATGTTTTAATGACCCTCCCACATATATCAAACATTTTCTGACTCAGAAAGCAGAAGAAATGCAGACGAGGCAGGTTTCTGGCATAATTTGTGATCATTGTATTTTCAGATTATGGTAGATTAGTGATGCTAACTCTACATATGACTACATGCAACTGTAAGTGTGTTAATGTAATTATTCGATTACGTGAAGAGCTTGATTTGTCTTTTATTTATTGTGATTTATACCGTTTTTATTACCAGAGGCATGGCCTGCAGTGTTTCCTGAACTGTTAATTATCCAAGGCTGAGCCCAGACTCTTCACTTTAATAAAGATTACATCGATACATTTTCTTTTTTTGCATGTGACAGCTAGTTGCTTCAAAATCTTACAAAGGATTCTAATTATATTTACCATTTATTCTGCGCATGAATAATCCAACCACCTGAATGTAAAATACACCCAGAATATACACTGATCAGGCATATACCCTGCCAAAACTGTCCAAAAACAGCCAAAAATGCATTAACAGCTTTACTTCTTCAGCAATTTGACATACAGGAGCTCATCTGTTGGATCTGACCACACAGGCCCGCCTTCACTCCCCCCGTCCATCAATGAGCTTTGGCTGCCCATGACCCTGTTGCCGCTTCACCACTGTTTCCTACTGACTACTGCAGACCGGAAGCCATCACAATTTGGCCTCTCAATCTAATCCTTACGCTTGCTTTTTGCTGCATTTAACACATCAACTTTGAGAAATCCAACGTTTAATGACAGAGAGAATGCGTACAACATATAGACTTTTATGATGACTATAAGACCATTGAGTTACATATTAGTACATGAACGAAAACATTGTTGAAAGCTGTACAGTTATTGTACTGTTCTTGATAAAACAAACATCTATCATAAAGATATGACAGTTGCATAAAAACAATATGCAAAGAAAGATAATTAGTTGGTAGTAGGCTAATTACTCCTGGTAGTACAACTGAAATAAAAGTGAACTGAAATATTGTTTTTCTGCTTTGTTTGAGAAAAAAAGTTGTAGCCTATAATTATTTGCATATAACCAGTAACTTCAGCAAATTAATGTGCTACCAGTTTAATCCACATTTACAGCAAAATTAACATGGCGGTTTACAATGTGAACAGTGTAAAGTTCTTCTTCACTACATTTATGATAGTTTGCAAACACTCATGAATAAGCAGATATACAGTATAGTGTCTAATATTAAACATATCTCTGTATTGTGTTTTTTGTAGAGAATTGAGGTAACTGAATCTCATTAGTATCTTGCAGCCTCTTATAGCAGATCACCCTAAATCTGCCAGCAGAAAAGCTGTAGCAAGCATTAGCAACCAGTAACCACCTCACTATTTTACACCGGGGGTTTTATGGCTCTTCCAATGTCACTGTATCAAAGGAGGTTTGTCAGAACATGAATTTTCCCATGCCAGGAGAAGTCTAACCCATTATCCAGGTGATGTGCCCTTCCTCAGCTATTTGTATCTGTGCCTGTCTTGCACCATTACCTCCACTCTATAATGGTGCCTTAGCTCTTTTCCTGCCAAGACATGCTCACTTCTCCTGTCTTGTCTTTATAGCTTTTCAGCACCAGCAGAAGATATCTATTTATCTATCTGTCTGTCCGTCCGTTCGTCCATCCGTCCGATTTTTTGTTTATATTGTGTCCTATTTGAATGGTGTCAAAGGTCAAGAAGAAGAGTTTTATCTTATTATGCAACAGACCACATCTTGTACATACAGTACACTGTTTAACCTTGAATGTTTAATGTTTAAATGTAAAAAAATCTATAATAATCTATTTGTCTCTGTCACCATCTTTTTTGCCATATACAGAATTGTGGCAGCGGGGGCGCGGCCGAGCGTCAGTTTGTGAATGGAGGGCGGGGCCGGGAGCAGGTAGGCAGGGGATTGCCTCACCTGAAGCTAATGTGACCTTATAAGGGTTCTCTATTTTCCAGTGATCGGGGGGTGCATTTAAGGAGGAGAGAGTGTGTGTGAGACGGGTGGTGTGTGTACGCACGTGAGCCAGAAGACGTACTGCCTGAGACACGAAAATCAAAAATAAAAGTGGCTGTGAAGCCTTTACACCTGACCTGTTGTGGCGTTCCTTCTTCCCGCACTTATACGCTCTCCCACAGTGGTGCTGAAACCCGGGATTGGGAAAGGACACAGGTCAGGAAATGACAGAGCCTTCACCGTTGGCGGAGCTCGTTAAGGCGATCGCCGAGCTCCAGCAGACCCGGCACCAGGCCCTCCTTCAGGTGCGTGCCGAGCAGGAACAGCGGTTCGAGGTAGTTAACTGAGCACAGGCGGAGCGCTCTGAGCTCAAAGGAGGCTCTGGTGAATTCCCCCCCGTCCGCCGCCTCTCATCCGGCTGATGAAGATGGGCACACAAGACGATGTGGAGGCTTTCCTGAAGCTGTTTGAGTGTGTAGCGGTCGCCGGGGAATGGACCGGGATGGAGAGAGCGCTCCGCCTGCTGCCGCTGCTTTCCGGGAAAGCCCAGCTTGCTGCTCAGCAGCTGCCGGCCGATCGTATGCTGGAATACGACGATCTGAAGCGGGCGATCCTCCAGCGAGTGGGGCGGACACCGGAGCGGCACCTACACCGTTTTCGCGCCTTGACGCTGCGCGAGGTCGGCCGACTGTTCGCCCACCAGCTTCGCGATGCGTGCCGGAGATGGCTGCGGGACGAGGATCGGAGCACAGACGAGGTTCTGGATCGCGTGGTGTTGAAGCAGTTCATCGCCGATCTTCCGCCGCGGACGGCGGAATAGGTTCAGTGCCAGCGACCGGAGTCCGTGGAGAAGGCGGTACAGTTGGCAGAGGACCACCTGGCAGCGTATGCGGGCGGATCCCTTGGGTCTCTGTCCAAATCTCCTTCTTCCCTGTCCCTTGGCTTTTCTCCCTCTCCTCCCATTCCCTTACCCCGGAAACGGGGGATGTCAGTTTCGCGTCAGGCAGACTCCGCCCCACGGGGAATTCCCCCCGGGGATTTCCCCCTCGAGCAATCGCGGGACGAAATGCTCCGACACGCCTTCGACCAGGTGAGAGCAATCGATGGTCAGCGAATCCGGCCGGATAGCGCTCTTTCCCATCCCTACTTCGCCGTGATTAAAGATAGATTATACCGAGTGATGCAGGACACTCGAACTGGAGAGGAAACGACCCAGTTGTTGGTCCCAAAGAGCCGCAGGGAACTTTTATTCCATGCGGCTCATCATAATCCGATGGCCGGGCACCTAGGCTGTGTTAAAACATTAGACCGCCTAATGGACCATTTTTATTGGCCGGGCATTCACGGCGATGTGCGTAGATGGTGTGCGGCATGCTGGGAATGTCAGCTGGTGAATCCGCCGGCCATCCCAAAAGCGCCTTTGCGCCCTTTACCATTAATCGAGGTTCCCTTCGAAAGAATCGGCATGGACCTCGTCAGGCCATTAGAGCAAACCGCACGCGGGCATCGCTTCATATTAGTCATAGTGGACTATGCGATGCAATATCCGGAAGCAGTGCCCCTTCGCAACATCTCCGCACGCAGTGTTGCAGAGGCGCTCTTCCGCGTTATCTCCCGAGTTGGGATCCCGAAAGAGATCCTGACTGATCAAGGCACGGCGTTCATGTCACGAACACTTCGCGAACTGTACGAGTTGTTGGGGATTAAATCGATTCACACCAGTGTCTATTATCCACAAACCGACGGCCTGGTGGAGTGTTTCAATCGAAAGATGATTCGGAAGTTCGTACACACGGAATTGGGATAAATAGCTCGAGCCCTTGTTGTTTGCAGTATGAGAGGTCCCGCAAGCCTCCAAGGGATTCTCCCCGTTTGAATTATTGTACGGCCGTAAGCCGCGCAGAGTGCTGGACGTTCTCCGGGAAAATTGGGAGGAGGGACCTTCGAGCGCAAAAAATTTAATTCAGTACGTTCTGGATCTGAGAGCAAAACTCCACACACTGGGACAGCTAACAATGGAGAATTTGCTACAGGCACAGGAACGGCAATCCCGGCTGTATGACAAGGGCACGCGGCTTAGGCAGTTTTCATCGGGAGATAAAGTCCTCGTTCTATTGCCCACATCAAGCTCGAAATTACTCGCCAGGGGGCAAGGGCCGTTTGAGGTTACACGGCGGGTGAGAGATGTCTACTATGAGGTGCGGCGCACAAACAGGGGTGGGGCGCTCCAAGTATATCACCTGAAACTCCTAAAATTATGGAGCGAGGTGGTGCCGGTGTCTCTAGCAACGGTGATTCCAGAGAGGGAGGAGCTGGGACCGGAGGTATGACTAAAAAACGCGTCAGAATCCGCCTCGGTTCCCTGTGGAGACCACCTCTCGCCATCGCTGAGAGCACAGGTCGGTGAATTACAGCAGGAGTTTGCGGACGTGTTCTCTCCCTGACGATAGAACACCATATCGAGACAACTCCCGGTATTGTGGTGCGCAGTCGCCCGTACCGGCTGCCCGAACACAAAAAGAATGTGGTTCGGGAGGAACTTCAGACGATGCTTGACATGAGGGTGGTCGAGGAGTCCCACAGTGACTGGAGCAGCCCGGTGGTCTTGGTTCCCAAGAGCAACGGGTCGGTCCGGTTCTGTGTGGATTACCGAAAGGTCAACGCGGTGTCTAAATTCGACGGGTATCCAATGCCTCACATCGACGAGCTGCTTGATCAGTTAGGCGCCGTTCGCTTTTATTCGACACTGGACTTAACCAAGGGATATTGGCAGATCCCCTTGACGCCAATGTCCCAGGAAAAAACGGCTTTTTCCACTCCGTTCGGTTTACACCAATTCGTTACACTTCCGTTCAGGGCCCCCGCGACGTTTCAACGTCTAATGGATCGGATTCTCCGTCCTCATAACGGGTACGCCACTGCCTATCTGGATGACATAGTCATTTATAGCAATGATTGGCAGCAGCATCTACTGCATCTCAGGGCGGTCCTGCGGACCTTGAGACGTGCAGGGCTCACGGCAAACGGTATCTGGGTTTCCACTTGGGTCACGGGCAGGTGCGTCCCCAAATCGATAAGACGGCAGCGATTGCAGCCTGTCCGAGACCCAAGACCAAAAAGGAGGTGAGGCGGTTCCTAGGGCTGGCTGGCTATTATAGGAGGTTCATCCCTATGTTTTCGGACGTCACCAGTCCACTGACCGACCTCACTAAAAAGGAAGCGCCAGATCCGGTCCAGTGGTCGGAGCAGTGCCAGCAGGCTTTTACGTGTGTCAAAGCCGCACTCTGCGGTGGTCCGCTTTTACATGCTCCTGACTTCTCTCTTCCTTTTGTTTTACAGACTGTTGCGTCGGACAGAGGGCTGGGGGTTGTGTTGTCCCAGGTGGTGGAGGGGGAGGAACGGCCGGTGCTGTTCATCAGCTGTAAGCTGTCAGTGCGGGAAAGCCAGTACAGCACCATCGAAAGGGAGTGCCTGGCTATCAAGTGGGTGGTCCTCACCCTCCGGTACTATCTGTTGGGACGGGCCTTCACCCTCTGTTCGGACCATGCCCCGCTCCAGTGGCTCCATCGCATGATCATTGTTCCGAAAAAGGACGGTGGATTAAAGCCGATTCTAGATCTACGCTCCTTGAACCGCTCACTCTTGAGGCTCAGATTCAGGATGCTTACCCTCAAAGAGGTCTTGTCTTAAATGAAGTCCAAGGACGGGTTTGTCACGATAGATCTAAGGGATGCCTATTTCCACATAGCCATCCCTCCTGCTCACAGGAGGATCATGTGGTTTGCTTTCGAGGGGCAAAGCTTACTAATATCGGGTCACTCCCTTTGGCCTAGCACGCTCCCCCCGCACCTTCACAAGCTGCATAAATGCGGCTATAGCCCCCACTATTGACGACTGGTTGATATTAGCTCGATCAGAGCTTCAGGCAGTCCGGCACTGAGATGTTGTTCTTGCCTGCATGAAGGAGCTAGGATAAAGCCTGGATGCAAGGAAGAGTGTGCTTTCTCCATTGCAGAGAACCACCTTCTTGGGCGTAGTATGGGATTCGACCGTGTTGCGGGCACAATTGTTACCTGCCCAGATCGCAGCCATCCTAACAGCAGTCGGGATCAGATCCTCAGAGAGGTGAACTCCCAAGAACTTAAAGCTAGAGACCCTCTTTACCTCAGTGCCATTGATGTAGACTGGGAAGTGTCTCCTGCAGCTTGATTTCCCGAAAGTCCACAATGAGCTCTTAGTCTTTGTGGTATTGTGGGTCAGGTTGTTGGTAGCAACAGGGGATGTATCTCAGTGGTAGAGAGTCATGTATGAGATCCTAGGTTCTATCCTTAGTTTCTTCAAGGCTGTACTTTGCAGCAAAATTAAAAATCAATTCACCTATCCATTTTTTGTCTGTCCAGTACATTTCATAAATATTCATCCCCTTGAATTTATTCACATTTTGTACTGCTACAACACACAACTGAAATTAAATTAATTGGGATCATATATCATGAACAGACACATACAAATAAGTGTGTTTGTGTGTATGTGTGTGTTCTTGTTGAGGGATTATTTTCCCTGCAGTTCCGAACAAAAAAGAAAGCACAGTGTCTGAATCACTATGAATGATGATTGTGTTTGACCCTGAAGTCACCCACTGTAAAATGTAAAGAAATAAAACACACTGTCACATCAGGCTCTTTCATAAAAGCGAAAAATCCCAGCTGATATTTATAAACTGCAATGACGTCCTTGTGTGTGTGTGTGTGTGTTTGTGTGACCTTGGGGCTCTCAGAACAAGTACACACCTACACACTTCCACACATTTTCATACACAAGGACAGATAAGGACAGTGCAGCAGTCGTTTGGCAAAACTTAAATGTACAGTATTACATTTTATTTTATTTTTATTCTTTGATTAGTTATTATAGAAGTTTAGTCTTTTACATTTAACTTATTAAACATTCAAGATGTAATAGTGCTGCATGTACAAGATGCAGCTTTTCCCATTAGGGGTCGCCACAGCGTATCATCCGTCTCGATACCCCAAGTTCTCAACATCTGCCTCTTTCAACCCAACTACCTGCATGTCTTCCCTCACCACATCCATAAACCTCCTCCTTGGCCTTCCTCTTTTCCTCCTTCCTGGTGGCTCCATCCTCAGCATTCTCCTACTGATATACCACATGTTTCTCCTCTGCACATATCCTAACCTATTTCAATTTTGCCTCCCTTACATTGTCTCCAAAAAGACCTACATGTGCTGTCCCTCTAAAAACTCAATTCTAATCCTGTCCATCCTCGTTACTCCCAACGAAAACCTCAACATCTTTAGTTCTGCTACCTTCAGCTTCACCTCCTGTTTTTTACTAAATGCCACTGTCTCTAAACCATACAACATAGCAGGTCTCACCACAGTCCTATAAATGTTCCCTTTCTCTCTTACAGATACCCTTCTATCACAAAACACTCTTGCCACTCTTCTCCACCCACTCCACCCTGCCTGCTCTCTTTTCTTCACTTCTCTAACACTTTCTTCATTACTTTGCACTGTTGAACCCAGGTACCTGAACTCCTCCAACTTCTCCACCTCTTCCCCCTGCAACTGCACCCCTACACTGCCCTCCTTCTCATTCACACACATGTACTCTGTCTTAACCCTACTGACTTTCATTCCCCTTCTCTCCAGCGCATACCTCCACCTTTCCAGGCTCTTCTCAACCTGCTCCCTACTCTCACCACAAATTACAATATCATCCACAAACATGATAGTCCATGGAGACACCTGTCTGACCTCTTCTGTCAACCTGTCCATCACCACTGCAAACAGGAAAGACTCAGAGTGGATCCTTGATGCAGTCCAACCTCCACTTTGAACCAGTCTATCAGTCCTATTGCACACTTCACTGATGTCACACTCTCCTAATACATGTCCTGCACCACCACTACAATACCACAACTTCTCTCTCGGTACCCTCTCATACTCTTTCTCTAAATCCACAAACACACAATGCAACTCCTTCTGACCTTCTCTATACTTCTAAATCAACATTCTCAAAGCAAATAATGCGTCCATGGTGCTCTTCCTTCGCAAAAAACATACTGTTGCTCACAGATGGTCACCTCTTCTCTCAGCCTGGCTTCCACTACTCTTTCCCATAATTTTACGGTGTGACTGATCAACTTTATTCCTCTGTAGTTACTGCAGGTCTGCACATCTCACTTATTTTTAAAGATCGGTACCAGCCCAACCTGAACAACCTGGTAAAAAACTCCACTGCCATCTCTCCTAAACATGTCCATGCTTCTACCAGTATGTTATCTAGTTCATCCTCTTAATTGTTGCTCTCACTTCCTCCTTACTAATCCTATCCACTTCCTGCTTCACTATCTCCACACCATCCAACCTTCTCTTTCTCTCATTTCCTAATTCATCAGCTGTGCAAAATACTCCCTCTATCTTCTCACCACACTCTCCTCACTAGTCAACACATTTCAATCTCCAGCCTTTATTGCTCTATTGCTGTATTGCAGCACATCCTTCCCAGTTTGGTCCCTCTGCCTGGCCAATCGGTACATTTATATATGACATTTATCATTACCCCTTCAACTTCCAGCTTCACGTTCATCACCCTATTAGAAACTCTCTTCACCTCCACTACACTCTTACTGTGCTCTTCCTACAGAATTACCCCCACACTATTACTCTTTCCATCCACATCATGAAAGAACAGTTTAAATTCACCTCCAATGTTCCTTGCCTTACTCCCTTTCCACTTGGTCTCCTAAACACAAAATATATCTACCTTTCTTATCGCCATCATATCAGCTATCTCTCTCCCTTTGCCAGTCAAAGTACCAACATTTTCTACACTTTTTCATTCCCTGCTGTCTCTGTAGACGTCTTGCTCCTCCCCTTTTCCTACTTCAGCCAACATTAGCCCAATCTCCACCTGTACCCTGTTGGCTAATGATACTTGTGGCGGTTGTTGTTAACCCGGGCCTCGACCGATCCGGTATGAATTTCTCTTTTGTGAGCCGCATATTTGATTTGGCACATATTTTACGCTGGATGCCATTCCTAACGCAACCCTCCCCATTTTTCTTAGCCATTGTCTGGCTTGAGACCTGCACTAAGAGTGCACTGGCTTGCACCCTGACACTATTTAAACAGGACATAATATAAACAAAAAAGCACACATGACTATGAAAAATAATGAAATAAGTTAATTATTTTATTTCATTCTATTTAGTTTATAGTGTACAATCATATACTATCTACTTATAATATAATATACTTTAGTTTATAATATAAAATATTTTATTATTATTATTTTCTTTTATTTAATTTTTTACAACCCTAAATCCGAAATAGTCAGGACACTAGAAAAATGTAAATTAAAAACAAAATGCAATACCTTGCAAATCTTATAAATACATATTCTATTCACAATAAAACAAAACAAAACAAAAATCTAATGTTTAAACTTAGAATAGATATAATTTGAATAAAAAAAAAAAATATATACAGTAAGCATTGTCTTACTAAAAAATTTAGTAATTGTCCCAAGGCTTTGTGGGTAGTGTCGGGGTATTAAGAGAGAACTTGCACCTGGGGAGAGAGCCCGTTAGCGACTCGTCAACCCTTGGAATGACTTCATAGCCGTGATCCCTAAGCACTATGATGTTGGAGTACACCACGATCTTAGGGCTAATAGAGTGGGCCAGGACCCGGACACCTCAGTGTGCAGGTCAGGGAAAAATGGCAGACCCCAACGTGGAAGCTGTGACGACAGGATCAAAAAGCGCTTGTTGAGCTGGATAGAGGGGCTTTAAGCTATATACAGCTTCTCTGGGGCACATGTCACAACCTCCAGGATTTCCTCGCTTCCGGGTTTGCCTCGGGAACGGATCTGGCTTTGTGCTTTGTGCACAGTCGGAACTATTGCTTGCTTTTTGGACATTTACCACTTACCTGAAGGGGACAAACACACAGAGAGAGCTTCCTGAACAAGCAGAAGCTGGCGCCAGCCCCCAAAATGAAATAAAAAAATAGAATCTATATGCGGTTTATTTAACTACTGGCACAAGTAATCCAAAATGTAGCAACAGGCAAGAAGGACCGGTACAAAATAAAGGCAGTCAGAGAAGAAACCAAATTCAAAACACAGTAGGCACAAAGAAAGGTCAGAAACAATAGTAAGGGTTGGTACACAGAATATAATGCTACACGGATTAGAGAATAGCCTGATGTGCAAAAAGAAACACAATACTCTCCAATGTCTGGTAGTGTTAGCATAGCATAAATAGGCTAAAAACAGGAAGTTACCCATGACATAGAGGTGTTCAGAACTCAGGCTTTGGCTCCCCAGGTGGTGGTTGTTTCTGTAGTGGTAGAGGTTCCAGTAGCCCACAGGGTAGGGGGGGGCGACAGACCCATGGGACAGACCCATGGGACAGAGGTATTCAGAATTTGGGCGATGGCTCCCTCTGACTGTGTGGAGGTCGGGAATGTATTGGGAGCTGTGACGAGTATTATCCTTAATATTTCTCAAACATATTATATTTTCCACTGCCTGAATTTTTAATCACAAAGAAACCAAAGAGCTTACTTCTTTTCTGCACATCTTTTTTTAAGGGCCGAGGAAAGAATTAGGGAGCCAGAGCACATGCACATAATTTCCTTACTCATACAGAGTTTTTAGCTTTACAACAAAAACACTTTCACCAGAGCATGAAATTTTTTTTTTTTTTTAATGCATAGCAAAACAGATGAAGTAAATATGTACCACTTGGTTACATATGTGTCTGTTGATTTCTGTTGGTCTACTGAAACACTAAATGTTGTAAAGGGAAAGTTTAAGAAATTTGTCTGTTTTTATATATGTACCTACATTGTTTCAGGATAGCAAAAAAAAATAAAAAATTTCCAGCATATGCACTTTTCTTATAAATGTAATTTGTTTGAATGTGACAGTATTAAAAGTTAGTTTGTAAACCAAGCAAACCCACATTAATTCAATTCAATTCATTTTTATTTGTGGAGCGCTTTTAACAATAGACATTGTCTCAAAGCAGCTTTACACAGATAAAGTGGTTCCAAAAGTATGTATAAGTTAGTTCCTTTCATTATAAGTTTGTCCCTAATGAGCAAGCCACTGATGACTATGGTAAGGAAAAACTCCCTGAGATGTCTCGTGGAAGACACCTTCAAAGGAAACAGACTC
The DNA here is from genome assembly GCF_946808225.1 of Silurus aristotelis. Taxonomy (NCBI): domain Eukaryota; kingdom Metazoa; phylum Chordata; class Actinopteri; order Siluriformes; family Siluridae; genus Silurus; species Silurus aristotelis. The sequence continues at coordinate 7,732,951 of NC_139574.1, forward strand.
AGAATGAAAACCCTCCTCATTTGGGTCATCTTTATACCACATTAGATAAGAATGTCTGTTTGTTCCCTGTATGTTCATTCAGTTGTATGATAAGATACAGTAAAAACTTTCTTTCGGCTTCTCCCATTAGGGGTCACCACAGCGGATCATTCACATGTTTGATTTGGCACATGTTTTTACACTGGATGCCCTTCCTAACGCAACCCTCCCCATTTATCCGGGCTTGGGACTGGCACTAAGGCTTGTGGAACCCTACTGGGTGGGGTTGGTTCCCTGACCGGGGATCAAACCCGGGCCGCAGCGTTAAGAGCATCGCATCCTAACCACTAGACTACCAGGGAACGTATGATAAGATACAGTAAGTGTAATTAACTTTGGGTATAGAAGTCTGCAAAATGCCATCAATATAAATACATTTTAAAGATGAAAGTGTGATCTTTCTAATGAGAAAGGAAAAAAGGATAGACGTAAAATTAAAAATAGCATTTAACAAGGAAAAATAAAACACAAAATGTGATGTATTGAGCAGATTTGCACCTATTTTGTTCTGTAAAATTAGGCCACATTCACCAGGAAAACTAAAAACTGGTGTGCCAGCCTTCCCTTATACAAACTGCCATAAACTTCTGAGTCTGGTTCTTCTAAAGAATTTATCCTCATGTCATCTCAAAGTGAGTTTCCTTAAAGCATTCACCTCTGGTTTACTCATTACGGATCATCTCTAGGTTACGTATGTAAACCTAGTTCCCTGAGGGAACGAGACGCTGCATCGAAACGCTTTGGGAACACTCCTGAGTGTTCATGCTCTGAATAACGTGTGTAATCAGTCAAAAAGTTGACGCTGGCCGTCACCGATGAGGTGACGTCATGACCAGGAGTATAAAATGCATATGAGAGAACCCAGCGGCAGCTTCTGTAAGGGAGAAGGAGGTCGGATGGCGGAGGTGTGGCACAGAGACGAAGCGTCTCGTTCCCTCAGGGAACTAGGGTTACATACGTAACCTAGAGATGTTCCCTTTCAGGAACTCGAGCTGCGTCGAAACGCTTTGGGAACGAGTGTCCAATCACGCCAGACTGACCAGTCCCTGCCCAGTGTGTACGTGACCACAGCTAGAGGAGAACCGAGGGGCCAGGAGTGGCACTGCGGTCCAGGTTATAGAACAGCACAAAGGTCAAAGTGGGCAGACCACCCGGAGCGTCACATATGTCTTGGAGGGGAACTCCAGAGACCAAGACTTAGAGGCAGCCACACTCCGGGTGGAGTGATCTCCGACCCCGAAGGGAGCGGGGAGACCAGAGGACTCATAAGATGACATAATAACGTCAATGATCCACCTGCTCAGAGTCTGCTTATTAGCAGGCACACCTGCTCAGAGTCTGCTTATTAGCAGGCAGGCCTCTCTTGGGAGGGCCGTAGCAGATGAACAGCTGATGGGACCTTCTCCAAGGACCTGTCCTCTGGACGTAAGTGTCCAGAGCACGCACCGGGCAGAGCCGGTTGAGCTTCTCCTGGTCTGGGGCCTGGAATGGGAGAGGATAGAATGCCTGTAGTATAAAGGGCCGTGGGACGACCGAGGGCACCTTGGGAATGTAACCTATATGGGGATAAAGGAGGGCACCAGCCATACCTGGAGTAAACTCCAGGAAGGAGGGGGCCACAGACAAGGCCTGCAGGTCCCCTACTCTTTTTATAGGGAGATGGCCAACAAGAATGCGGTTTTGATAGAAAGGTGCCTCCAAGATGCCTCGGCTAGAGGCTCGAATAAAGGGCCCCCAAAACGACGGCCCACCCAGGCACTCTAGGCTGTACCGGGGGCCTCAGCCTCCGGGTGCCATGGAGAAAACGCGTTAGGGGACTCTGCCCAGAGATTGGCATGCCACAGGGGCATAATTGGCCGAAATGGCAGATGCGTAGACTTTTAGGGTGGACGGAGCCAACCTCTTGCCGAACTGTCCCTGGAGAAAATCCAGCACTGAACCAACGGGGCAGTGGACTGGATCCACTGCCCCGTTGGTTCAGTCCACTGCCCCGTTGGTTCAGTGCAGTGGACTGGATCCAGCTGGTGGTGCTCACACCACGAGCAAAACAGACGCCACTTGGCGGCATACAACCTCCTAGTGGAGGGAGCTCTGGAGTGGAGAATGGTCTCTACCACCTCGGTGAAGAGACCAGAACCTCAGAACTGAGCCCCCTCAGGGGCCACAGCCACAGCCTCCACAGCTCTGGGCAGGGGTGAAATACGGCACCCCCTAGCTGAGAAATGAGGTCCCTCCTCAGAGGAATCTCCCATGGAGGGTGCTCGAGGAGAGCCACAATCACCTCGGCCACCTCGGAGCTACCAGGAGGAGACTGACTCCATCCCGGCGAACCCTCTCCAGAACTCCCGGAAGCAGCACAACAGGTGAAAAAGCATACAGCAGGGCTGGAGGCATAAGGGAGAACCAGAGGGGACAGTGCGATGTTTCTTGAGACGTGAACAGATCCACCTGGGCTCTTCCGAATTTCTCCTGCTCCACCACATCGGGGTAAAGCCGCCATTCCCCGGGCTTCAACCCCTGCCTCGACAGGTCGTCTGCTGCCTCGTTTAACCGGCCTGGGATGTAAACCGCCCTCACAGAGAGGAGTTTTCCCTGGGCCCAGAGGAGGACCTGGTGCGCTAGCCTGCACAGGGGGTGCGAGCGCAGACCTCCTTGATGATTGATGTAAGAGACCACCAAAGTGTTGTCCGTGGGGACCAACACGTGGTGACCTCTGAGGTCTGAGAGGAAATGCTTCAGTGCTAGGAGCACAGCCAGCATCTCTAGGCAATTGATGTGCCACAGTAGATAGGGCCCCTCCCACAGACCTTTGGCGGAGTGACCACTCATGACTGCACCCCACCCCGTGAGGGACGCATCCGTCATTAGCATTAGGCGACGACCGGGGATTCCCAGCACAGGGCCTAGAGATAGGAACCGGGGATCTCTCCAAACATCTAAGGCACGTAGGCATCGCCGTTTGACCTTGATGGTGCGGAGGGGATTGCCTCTCTGTGAGAATCTGTGGGTCCTGAGCCACCACTGAAGGGGCCTCATGTACAGCAGGCCAAGTGGAATCACACTGGAAGCAGCTGCCATTAACCCTAGCAGTTTCTGGAACTGCTTGACAGTGAGAGCATGCCCTTCTCTGACCTTCCCGACAGCCGCAAGAATGGCCAAAATGCGGGCAGGAGAAAGCTGCGCACGCAAAGTAGTTGAATCCCATATAACACCGAGATAGGTGGTTCTCTGTAAAGGAGAAAGCACACTCTTCCCGGCGTTCAACCGAAACCCCAAAGTCTTCATGTGGGCGAGAAAGACATCTTGATGCCGGACTGCCAGCTGCTCTGACTAAGCTAGGATCAACCGATCGTCGATGTAGTTGAGGATGCGGATGCCCTGAGACCTCAGGGGAACCAGACATCCACACATTTCGTGAAGGTACGGGGTGAAAGGGCAAGGCCAAATGGAAGAACCTGAAATTGGTAAGCTTCGGCCCCAAAAGCGAACCTCAGGAACCTCCTGTGAGAAGGTAGGATGGACACATGAAAGTATGTGTCTCTTAGATCTAACGTGACAAACCAGTCCTCGAATCTGATTTGAAGCATGACCTGCTTGAGGGTAAGCATCTTGAACCTGAGTCGCATGAGAGAGCTTGATGGCCCCCTTCCTCAGGAGAGTGTGTACTTCCTGTTCCATGACCAAAGCCTGCTAGCGTCCCACCAGAGTGGGAAGAACCCCGTGAAATTGAGGCAGAGGAGACCCGAACTGAATCGAGTAACCTCGCTCTACAGTACGCAGGACCCACCGAGACACATCTGGGAGGGCTTTCCAAGCTCCCAGAAAATGCCTCAAGGGTATCAGCCTCTCGAGACAGACCTCCGGAACGCCCAGAGCCCAGGCAGCACCCTGAGATGGCTCCAGGGGAGGCGAGATCTCCTGGACCACAGCGATGCCGGGTGGAGACCAAGGAGAGAGCTCGCTGAAGCTGGCCATGCCCTGAAGCACCGAGGGTGGCAGGGTTAACGGACCAGGTCCCTGAGGGGCCAGGACAGGGCGGGCACCGGAAAAAGCAGTCTGACACGCCCCTCCACAGCCAGATCCCCAAAAAGTTCTGTGTCAGGATCTTTTCGCCGAAACCTTCCTGTTGGAGATGACAGTCCTCAGATCTGTCACCTCACGAGGCTTCGACGGCAAGCGCCACGCAGGATTCCTCACAGGGGGAGAGCGAGTCGCGACACTGCGTTTCTGAACCTCCCGATGGGAGACGGAGGGCTATGGCTTGGGCTGAGCCCGCCGAGCAGCCCCCTGTGAACGGCGTGGGAGGTAACGCTAGACAGGGCAGGTGAGGCTGGAGATAGGGAAAAACCCGTCTTGAAACCCTCTGCAAGGTCCCTCTGCGAACCCCAGGACCTGACACGACGCTATGCCTCGGCGAGAGCGGGACCAGACCCGAGGGAGTTAGAGCATCCATTTCATTGAAAAGAATATAGCGGGGGCAAGGAGGAACGCACGGCCGAAAAATATGTTTAATTTTTCATTATTTTCTCTGCTTTTTTTTTTTTTTTTTTTTCCTTTTTGACAGACAAACAACATGACAAACAATGTCACACAAACACACAAAGATACGAGCGACCTTGCTCGCAAAATTTTACCCTAGTTCACGAGCAAATTTCGAAGGCACGAGCAAACCCACGCTGCCGGTTCCCCCGCTTTCGGCGGAGGGTCGCATCAGTCGCTTAAAGGATGACGTATCACTCGGTTGCTCTCGTTGTTTAGTGCAGCAAAAACGTAACTTTTTAGTTTTATATTTTTATTTCACTAGAAATCTTGAAAAATGTCTCCCAAGAAAATCAGTGATGGTGCTGTGAAAAACGAAAGTAAAAAGAATTACCATGGAAACCGAGGAGGTTATGAGCGTGGTGTGTGTTTCACACTCGCAATCAACCACTACCACATGAGGAAGTGTTAAATAATGTGTATACATTACGGTAATTTGCGGTGTATTTGTTTGTTAAAATATGCTACAAATACTTTTTAAATGCAGAAATAAGCGATCGAATGAGGTCTCGGACCGGATTAAATCGCTTTTACATTCATTATTATGGGGAAAATCCGTTTAAAAATATGAGCAAATGGACCTACGAGCAATTTTCAAGAACGAATTATGCTCGTACAACGCGGTTTTACTGTATAGGACATCACAAGTCTATAGGATGTCTCTGGATATTGTAGCTGAATTTTTCCTTACATCAAACTAGGAATCCCAAATCTGTTCCAGCATTACAATACCCAGTGCATGAACCCAGCTCAATAAGAATATGCCTAATATGATTTGGAGTAAAAGATCTTGAGTGGCCTGCTATAGAGCACTGACCTCAACCATTTTGAATACCTTTTGGGATGAATGTGAACACTGACTGCACCCCAGGTTTCCTAACCCTACATCAGTACCTGACTGTAGTAACACCCTGAATTAACACAATTCTCCACAAGCACACTCCAAAATGTAGTGGAACATCTTCCCAGAAGAGTGGAGGTTATTATAACTGCAAACGAGGACTACATGTGAAATGGAATGTTCAAAAAGCAAATCATGTTCAGATGCTCATATCATGTAGCTTTAAAGTTTTGTTTTAGCTTCTAAAGCATTGTTTAAATATATTTGCACTACTTACATTTCTGAGAAACTTTAAAACAATACAACAGGACAACAAGAGCACAGCCAGGATGGAGGAAGAACTTGGAAAAATAAATTAAATGATGATAAAAGAACTGATCAGGTTGCCATCTTTCCTTTAATCTGTCTTTTCTTATTCAGATAAAGATCTAGAGGTCATTGGGAGGCAGAGCTATTGTTTCCTCCCACAGCCTCCTCCTGCAAGTCACGTTGAATCAGAAGTGAAGTAGGTGCTGATGAAAATGAATAGCACATTTGTCCGTGGCTAATGGTGAGTGCGGGTTCACGGTAATACGAATGGAATTTGCGTTAGTTCAGCAGTGATTACTCAAAGGTTAACAGAACATGTGACACCCCTGTTAGAGCTTCCCCCTGACTTCAATAATGATCGTTTTTATAAAAAAATCAACTCTATAATCTTTATAAGATTTGAAACAAATAAATAAATGGCATCACAAAAATAGAGATTTAAAAAAAAAAATAGACAAGCATATTTCTCAATATATCAATATTTTCATTTAAAATATTAGTGAATATATACGTAAATAAGATAATACAGTATATACAATACAAGATATCAAGAATCAGCTTTTAAAAGATTCAAGATGTGACATTCCTTATTCCATATATCCCTTTAAATATATGTAGCTTTTTTTTAACAAGGAATTGTAACAAGGCTGTTTTTCTTTATTCATTTTACTCTCCATTTCACTTTTTAAATCTATCTATCTATCTATCTATCTATCTATCTATCTATCTATCTATCTATCTATCTATCTATCTATCTATCTATCTATCTATCTATCTATCTATCTATCTATCTATCTATCTATCTATCAGTTATTAAGCCCCCTCATTAAAAAACCTAATCTGGATCCAAAAACGCTATCGAATTACAGACCAATTTCAAATCTCCCATTTATGTCTAAGATTTTAGAAAAGATTGTCGCTGCCCAGTTATGTTCCTACCTGCAAAAGAACAATATCTTTGAAGAATTTCAGTCAGGTTTTAGGCCCCATCATAGCACAGAAACATCTCTAGTTAAAATCAATAATGATCTGTTTTTAGCTTCAGACCAAGGCTTCATCTCGCTGTTGGTTCTACTAGATCTTAGTGCTGCATTCGACACTATAGACCATGATCTCCTCCTAGATCACGTACAAAATTACATCGGTATTCAGGGACAGGCATTAAGCTGGTTTAAATCCTACGTGTCCGATCGTTACCATTTCGTAGATTTAAATGGAGAGCTATCCAGGCTAATGCTAGTGAACTATGGCGTGCTGCAAGGTTCAGTTCTAGGACCCCTGGTCTTCACAATATACATGCTTCCGTTAGGAAATATTATTAGAAGGCATGGAATTAGCTTCCATTGTTATGCTGATGATACTCAGCTATATATCTCATCTAAACCAGGCGATATAGCTCAATTAACTCGGATAACTGAGTGTGTTAAGGAAATAAGAGATTGGATAACCCATAACTTTCTACTTTTAAATTCTGATAAGACTGAGATTTTGCTCATTGGCCCAAAAACTAGTATACAGAAGCTCCAGCATCTCAACCTGCATTTAGACGGATGTTCTGTAACCACTAGTTCAACGGTAAAAGACCTGGGAGTTATTTTAGACAGCAACTTGTCTTTCAAATATCATATCAACCAAGTTACAAAAACAGCCTTCTTTCACCTTAGAAATATTTCTAAGTTAAGAAACATGTTGTCTATATCCGATGCAGAGAAGCTCGTCCATGCGTTTATGACCTCCAGAATAGACTACTGTAATGCATTACTAGGTGGATGTCCTGCATCATTAATAAACAAGCTTCAGTTAGTTCAGAATGCCGCAGCAAGAGTTCTCACAAGGTCAAGAAAATATGATCACATAACCCCAATCCTATTGTCCCTACATAGGCTTCCTGTTAAGTTTCGAATAGACTACAAACTATAACTTCTCACTTATAAAGCACTAAATGGTTTGGCTCCCATGTATCTCTCCAGTCTTTTAACACGCTACAATCCGCCACGCTCCCTGAGATCTCAAAACTCTGGGCTTCTAGTAGTTCCTAGAAAAGCAAAGTCCACTAAAGGTGGTAGAGCATTTTCACATTTAGCTCCTAAACTCTGGAATAGTCTTCCTGACAGTGTTCGGGGCTCAAACACTCACCCAGTTTAAGTGTAGATTAAAAACATATATTTTTAGCAAAGCCTACACATAACACACATCACATATCATAACCTTTTGCTCCAGAACATCTGATCAAATGCACATTATCAACTTGTGCTGTTAATATCATGAACAGCAGCTACGCTAATTCCTCTCCACTGCTTCTCTTTCTCTCCCCCTCCCGAGACACCCTGAGGTTTGGCCAGCTCTAGTCACCTCACACCTCGTGATGATTACGGACCTTTGAAGAAGTAGATGCCGAACTCGCAAACATCCCGAACCATCTAGAGACGTACCAGTGCCATTTGGATCCCGCTACATGTGTGGAGTTTTTACATTGGACCTCCTGGAGTGTTTAAAGGCTCTGGCATAGAGAAGCTGATGCTGGATCTGTGATGATCACAAATGCTGAGCTTATAAAACTAGGAGCTACTGACCATATAGACTGTATAAGACTGCAGAAAGAACATCACTTATAATCTTATACTCCAGTACTCATGTTAGTTCTCACTCTCCAGTGTTCTGTATTGTTGAAAGATTTATGATCAAACTCTTGATGTCACCCAAATGAGGATGGGTTCCCCTTTTGAGTCTGGTTCCTCTCAAGGTTTCTTCCTCATAACATCAGAGGGAGTTTTTCCTTGCCACAGTCACCACGGCTGCTCATCAGGGATAAATTCACACCAATAACCTTAACTGTTGATTTGTGTAAAGCTGCTTTGAGACAATGTCTGTTGTGAAAAGCGCTATACAAATAAACTTGACTTGACTTGACTTGACTTGACTTGACTTGACTATCTGTCTGTCTGTCTGTCTGTCTGTCTGTCTGTCTGTTGATTATAGATTATAGAAGATTATATTTTGTATATAAATTAGAACATAATGAAACAAGCAAAAAAAAAAAATAAATAAACAGTACAATACAATACAGTACAATACAATATAGTATTTGAGGATGAGTGCCTGTGTGCAAAATGTGTGTATTTTTTTTCTCTTTTATTTATGACTTCAGTTTTTTCTTATTATTTGGGAGTATTTTGTTTTATGTGCATGTAAAAAAAAAATTAAGTTGCAAACATGGAGAAAAAAAAAAAAAAAATCCCCAAAGAGGTCATAAATAAAACAAGGAGAAAATATGCACACAATTTGCATTCATCCTAAAATCAAACACTAAATTTCTCTTATTTTTAAAATTCAATCTATTAGTTGATGACAAGAAAGGCAGAAATAAAATAAAATCAAGGTAATGTTTCTACAAAATAATAATCTAAAAAGTTTCTGGCTAAGACAGGGTTGAGGTTCAAACATCACTAAACTTCATGAAGCAGGTGCTTTCATATTACCTGTAAGAATGAAATGTATTATTAAACATAGAAAGAGAGAGAGAAAAAAGGCCATGATGTGAAGTATCTACACAGGGTCAGCTTTAGATGAGAAGGGAGAAGTTAACTTTTCATTTGGCAGCTGAGAACTATAGGTTTCACATGACACACCTCATAAATGGGTTATCTAAAATCCAATATATATTGGAAGAAAGATTGCAGCAGGACACTGGGCTTGACTGCTCTGCCCTGATCCATAACTTTGCTATGAACCAGGGGGCCCATTTATTGTCGATTGCTTCCGAGGGATGGCCTGTCACTCGGTGGGAGTTGAGCTGCTGTTTATTTTCAAATCAATACTCAATTACTATAAGGAAGATCCTTTCACTCATCCATTTCCCAGAGATGAAATTATGAAGTGCGGCAATAACACTTAGTCTAAGCCAAGCCGGTGGGCATTAACCCTTGATGCTGCGGAGAATGTGTATGTGTGTATGTGTGTGAGGGTTGATGGGGGGAAGTACTTAGATATTTTATGGAGCACGTCTCCTTCCCTCCCTCTTAGCCTCCCTTTTCTCTAGCTTTTTAATTAATCACTCTCTAAAAGACCTTTCCCAATGTGACTGATGACCAGAGAAAACAATTTTCCCCCTAACAGCCTTTTAATTTTAACTTGGGGGAGAGAGAGCTCATTGACTGCAATGTGCAACTACCCATCAATGCTAGTTTTTTTTTTTTTCTTTACTAATTTATTTATTTACTTTTTCTTTTTTGTTACTGAGAAGAATAGAAAAGAGACAGGCCCCTCTGTTCCCTTTTCATAACTCACACCATTGATTCGGTAAACGGCTGACATTTGCTAAAGGATAAAATCACCACATGAGCTCAGCGCCAATACCGCAGGGAGAATGAGAGCAAATTCACCTCCCGTAAATAATGTTCAAGTAAAACTCTGGAGAGCCTCAAAGTTTATAACATCGACGCTTATTCCTTTAACATTTGCACATGTAAGAACACAAATGCATCATAAAATATATATATTATACATACACATAATACAGCGTGAAGTCAAATTCATGTCCATTTAGATCATATCGCTTTAACCTATAGCTACATTGGTGTTTAAAAGTTTGTGAACCCTCTAGAATTTTTCATATTTTTGTATAAATATGAACTAAAAAACAGACAGGATTTCAAAGGGTATTAATACCTGACAAAAAAAAAAAAAAGATTATACTAGGTCATTTATTTTTTTGAGGCAAATGATCTAATGGTATATATTAATGAGTATGTGGACTTCTAGGTTAATTAGTCAGTACGAAGGTCTATTAGAGAATGTTTTTTAAACAGTAGTATGACAGTTAGATGTAAGTAAATACTTTGTTTTATACGGAAAGGATTTATTATAACATTTTTATTGTTCAAAGGAAATATTCCCAAAATTCCCAAATTTACCATATTATGTCATATTATTACAATCCTACAATACATATTAGCAGTGAATGAATGCACAATAAAAAAGCCTCTTTAAATTGTTTTGTAAATATTTTAAAATATTTTATTTCCTTGTGTTAATGTGGACCTTTAATAATCAAAAGAAAATAATCTTTAAAAAGAAACTTTCTGACATTAAAAAACTGTCAATTCAGTTCAATTCAGTTTTATTTGCACAGCGTTTTTAGCAATTAATAGGATATATACTGTATAGTACACACTTTAAATGTGTAATGAGTAACAAGTTGGGGAGAAAAAAATTTTCTGAGATGATATTGTGAAGAGAGGGGGAGTGGTGGCTCCAGCGGTTAAGGCGCTGGGTTGCCGATCGGAAGGTCTGGGGTTCAAGCCCCGGTATCAGCTAGCTGCCACTCTTGGGCCCTTGAGCAAGGCCCTTAACCCTCTGTGCTCCGGGGGTCCCTTACGAGGGAAATATCAAGGTCCGTGACATGGGGCCGCCTTCCCGTGGGCTCACCACCTGCAGGAGGGACCGTAAGGGACGGTGCTGTGAGGATTGGGCGGCAGTCGAAGGCAGCTTAGACTGCTGCCCCCGCGACCCGAATTACGGATAAGTGGGAGAAAATGAATGAATGAATGATATTGTGAAGAAACATTGAATAATAAAAAGGGAAGTCAACACTCACATGGATAACCATCTACCTATTCTTGCCTTGCACACATCTGTCATGAAGTTTCCATTTTGTCTCTTCAGAACTAACAGAACATCTCTAGGTTACATATATAACCCTAGTTCCCTGAGGAAAAAGGCGCTACGTCACAATGCTTTGGGAATGCCTCGTGTTGCCCACGCTCTAAATCACGAAATCTGGCCAATGGCTAGTCGTGACAACATCGGCGGGCGACGTCGGGAACTAGGTAGCTACAAAATGCGTGAGCAAAGGAACGATGTTAGCTTCTGAAAAAAGAGAAGGTAAGTGCCGCAGGGACTTATGATCTGTTAATGCAGCGTCTCGTTCCCTCTGGGAACTAGGGTTACATACGTAACCTAGAGACGTTCCCCTTTTTGGGAACTCAAGCTGTGTCACAACTCTTTGGAAACGAGTGTCCAATCACACCATACTGACCAGTCTCTGCGTAATGTGTCTGTGCACAACCAGAACGCAGGACAGGAGCCGGGTGTGGCTCTGATGTCAAGTTCATAGAACCTGACAAAGGTCAATACGGTGGACCAGCCTGCAGCAGATGTCCTGGAGAGAAACTCCAGCAGACCATGCCATAGAGGCCGGAAAAATCCTTGACTCGGAATGGACTCATAAGATGGAGAAATGGCATCCACTATCCATCTCAAATCAGATAAAATCAAATTAAATCAAATTTTATTTGTCACATACACATACATACAGGGTACCACATGCAGTGAAATGCTTTTTACGATGGTCTGGCATGAGGGAATAGGATGGAGAAAAAAATAAAAACAAAGAAAAAGAAGGCAGATAAATAAAGTATAAAACTATATAAAATATAAGAATATATAAAGATATCTTCTTCTTCTTCTTTCAGCTTCTCCCATTAGGGGTCGCTACAGCAGATCATTCGTCTCCATACCAGCCTGTCCTCTACATCTGCCTCTTTCATACCAACTACCTGCATGTCTTCCCTCACCACATCCATGAACCTCCTCCTTGGCCTTCCTCTTTTCCACCTTCCTGGTGGCTCAATTCTCAGCATTCTTCTACCAATATACCTCATGTCCCTCCTCTGCACATGTCCAAACCATCTTAATCTCACCTCCCTCACCTTGTCACCAAAACATCCTACATGGGCTGTCTCTCTAATAAACTCATTTCTAATCCTGTCCATCTTCGTTACTCCCAACGAAAACCTCAACATCTTTAGTTCTGCTAACTCCAGCTCCACCTCCTGTCTTTTACTCAATGCCACTGTCTCTAAACTATACAACATCGCAGGTCTCACCACAGTCCTATAAACTTTTCCTTTAACTCTTGTAAATACCCTTTTATCACAAATTTACTCCTGCTTTCACTCTTTTCTGCCCACTCCACCCTGCCTGCACTCTTTTCTTCACTTTTCTAACACACATTACATTACTGTGTACTGTTGACCCCAGGTACCTGAACTCCTCCACCTTCTCCACCCCTTCTCCCTGCAACTGCACCACTTCACTGCTCTCTCTTTCTCTCTCATTTACACACATGTACTCTGTCTTACTCCTACTGACTTTCATTCCCCTTCTCTCCAGCGCATATCTCCAGCTCTCCAGGCTCTTCTCAGCCTGCTCCCTACTCTCACCACAAATCACAATATTATCCACAAACATCATAGTCCATGGAGACTCCTGTCTGACCTCTTCTGTCAACCTGTCCATCACCACTGCAAACAGGAAAGGGCTCAGAGTGGATCCTAGATGCAGTCCAACCTCCACCTTGAACCAGTCTGTCAATCCTACTGCACACCCCACTGCTGTCACACTGTCCTCATACATGTCCTGCACCACCCTCACATACTTCTCTGCCACACCTAACTTCCTCATACAATACCACAACTCCTCTCTCGGTACCCTGTCGTACGTTTTCTCAAAATCCACAAACACACAACTCCTTCTGACCTTCTCTATACTTCTCCATCAACATTCTCAAAGCAAATACTGCTCTTCCTAGGCATAAAACCATACTGTTGCTCACAGATGGTCACCTCTTCTCTCAGCCTGGCTTCAACTACTCTTTTCCATAACTTCATGGTGTGACTGATCAACTTAATTCTCTGTAGTTATTGCAGGTCTGCACATCTCCCTTTTTCTTAAAGATTGGTACCAGCCCACTCCTTTTCTATTCCTCAGGCATCCTCTCACCTTCCAAATTTTTGTTGAACAACCTGGTTAAAAACTCCTCTGCCATCTCTCCTAAACAGCTCAATGCTTCTATTGGTATGTCATCTGGTCCAACCGACTTTCCACTCTTCATCCTCTTAATCGCTGCTGTTACTTTCTCCTTACAAATCCTATCAACTTTCCGCTTCACCATCTCCACACCATTCAACCTTCTCGCTCTCTTTTCTCTTGTTCATCAGGTTCTCAAAATACTCTCCTCAATAGTCCTATAGACCTCTTTCTCCTTATGCTTTCCTTACTTCTTTATTTCACCACCTCTTGCATCTCCTACATAGAACATAGTCCACCTGTGTGCCCCTTCCTCCACTCTTATACGCCACCCTATGATCCTCCTTCTTCAAAAAATGTGTTCACCACTGCCATTTCCATCCTTTAGCTCTACCACCATCTGCCCTTCCAAATTCCTTTTCTTAAGGCCATACCTACCCATCACTTCCCCATCACCTCTGTTCCCTTCACCTACATGCCTATTTCAGTCTGCCCCAATCACCAATCTTTCATTCCTAGGTACACCTTCCATCACTTCATCTAACTCATTCCAGATTTTTTCCTTCTCCTCCATCTCACAACCCACTTGTGGCGCATAAGCGCTGATGACATTTAGCATCACCCCTCCAAGTTCCAGCTTCACGTTCATCACCTTATCAGAACTCTCTTCACCTCCACTACACTCTTACTAAACTTTTCCTTTACAATCACCCCTACACCATTTCTCTTTCCATCCACACAATGATAGAACAGTTTAAACCCACCTCCAATGTTCCTGGTCTTACTCCCTTTCCACTTGGTCTCCTGAACACACAACATATCTACTGTTCTACTCCTTATCATATCAGCTACCGCTCTCTCTTTACCAGTCATAGTACCAACATTTAAATTACTAACCCAAACCTCCACTCTCCTACACTTCTCCTTTCCCTGCTGTCTCTGTAGACGTCTTCCTCCTCTCCTTCTTCTCCTTTGGCCAAAAGTAGCCCAGATTCCACTGGTACCCTGTTGTCTCTTAGAATTTCTCTTTCGTGATCCGCATATTTGATTTGGCACATGTTTTATGCTGGATGCCCTTCCTAACGCAACCCTCACCATTTAGCCGGGCTTGAGACCGACCCTAAGAGTGCACTGGCTTGAGACCGACCCTAAGAGTGCACTGGCTTGTGGCCCTAATGGTTGGGTTTGCAGCACTTATTTGCATAATAAATTAAAAATATATATTATAAATTTGCATTTTGGCCTATAGTGAGTTTTCAGAATTTCTTTTACTACATCATCTTTTTTTTTAAGCACAGGATTAAACCACAGAACATTGTATAAAATATATGGACAAAATTATTCAGACACCTGACTTGTACAGACATATGTGGTTCTTTCTCAAACTATTACTATGAAGTTGGAGGCATCAGTATCTTATGAGGCATCAGTAATTGAGTTAACTTACACCCCTGTGCCTGAATGAGCACAGATCTCAACAAGCACACTCCAAAATCTAGTGGAACAGGTTTGGGAATAGGTCTAAGTCTCCTAGTTCAAGTGAAGGGAAAACTGCTACCACATCAGCATCTTACAAATTGTGTGCCTCCAAAACTCTCTCTATCCATCCATCCATCCATCCATCCATCCATCCATCCATCCATCCATCTATCTATCTATCTATCTATCTATCTATCTATCTATCTATCTATCTATCTATCTATCTATCTATCTATCTATCTATCTACCTATCTAACTATCTATCTATCTATCTATCTATCTATCTATCTATCTATCTATCTATCTATCTATCTATCTATCTATCTATCTATCTATCTATCTATCATCACTTTGTGGTAACAATTTGGGGAATAATGTCTCTAGGTTATGAATGTAACCCTAGTTCCCTGAGGTATGACACGCCGCTTCAAAACAATTTATGTTCCCAAAGCAATCTGACGCAGTTCAAGTTTCTTGAAGGCAACCACATAGAGGTACATCAGACATCACACAATTAATTAAGACATAGACAGACCTAAACAAATAACTATATAAAGTGTATGTATGCAAACAACATAAGACAATACAATAAAAATAATAGCAATAATATGATGAGAAGAAATAGGAGAAAAGGGGAAAGAAAAAGGTTTTATGCAATTATTTTAGTACTTTGTATTAGGTTGTTGTCTCTTATGGATTGGGAAGAAGGTTGTAAGGGCCTGAATGCTTAAGTATTTTTATTTTTTTCCCAGATGGCAGGCGTGAAGAGTGAATGTGTGTAAGGGGTTTGTATTTGGTCATCCACAATGCCGGTGACTTTGCAAAATGCAGTGTGTGGATCAAATGTTTCAAACAGAGCTCAATTAGTATATTATTAAATAATATTTAGTAGATTGTATATGTTAAGACCTTTTCATTATTGACTGCAGTGATATATTAGTTATATGTATTCAAAATCGAAAATGTCCCGAAGCAACAAACCGAAAGAATTAATGAATAAATTACAGTACTTTTAGAGTGTTAGGAAGCACAAAGTTGACTTCATCAAATGTAATTTATGTACCTGGCAGGAGATGCTTGATAAAAAAATATCAATAAAATTGAAGCAATAACAAAAACATGCCTAACAGTATAGTATCAAATATATTTTTCTACTAGAAGAGCAATCAAAAGATACAAGCTGGCAGATGAATTGAGCTAAGAAACTGAATTTAAAACAAACTGAGAATCGAATTAAGCAAAGTCCTGATCCTGTTTTGGCTAATAAAAAATGCTTGAAAAATGTCATAGGATTGCAAGTACTTTAAAGCCACTATTTTTCTAATGATTTCAGTGTTTTATTTTTAGAATGCTTTGTACTCACGCATATATTTAGACAAAGACCTAACATAGAGTGCAGCATGACAGGTATTTAGGGTGTTTAGAGATGTCACCTATTAAGAGCTCAAACAACAATACTGCAATTGTGATCTTTTTAGCATATTTTTCTACCAAATATAAATATAAAAAAAGTAATCAGAAACCTAAATATAGATACAGATATGTGCCGTGTGTACATAGTTGTGTTTTTACAAACACCTTGAGCTGTGAATTTAACCTTTTAACCTTAATATTTCACCTCTTTTATGAATCGCAGTAAGTAATAGCATGCAATCAAGGTGCTTTGTTTGAGCTCTCTTGTTAATCAGGGCACTTTTGTAGTTTCATTAGCTCTGAGCTATTTCCTCTCATCTGCTACTCGGAGCACCGTGGAACTGCTCCATCACAGCAAAAATTACAGCTGGTTATGTGATTTAATAAAAAATGCAAGAATCTTTACAATGACCATTTGATGAGGATACTAAACAACTAGCAGAGTTACTGTTAGTAAAGTATGATTCAAGAATCAAAAGTCTGTCATATGTACACCTGTAACACATATATAAGGGACCATTTAAGAAGGCGACTTCAAGTGACGCAAGTGATGTGTATGGCAAAGCGATTTGTGCACAATACATAGTATTTGCAATCTAACAATTCTAATCTGGAAGTAAATGTGAATTTCACTGGTGAACTTTACTTAGGAAGAAATGTCCACTCTGGGGTTATTTGTACAAAAGATACTGAAACTAATTTGATGCAAACTAAAGCTAAATATTTAGAGATCGCAGTCAATCTAGAAGAACATGGTGCATTTTGAGGAGAGGCGGGGTGAGACAAAGCAGGGTTGTTCTGCAGTGTGAGGGTCTGGAGATTTTGTAACATTGTAAGAGGAGGACATGGGCTGGATTGCTATTTTTCTGTCACTCTCACTGCTTTTGAAAATCTCATAGCAATCCATATTATGGGTAGATGCTATCTTAGTGGTTTAGGCAGGGGTGTGCAATATTTTAAGACCCAGTGTGGGTGCAGATTTTCATTCCAACTAATTAAGGGCCACACCTGATATTCATTTAAATGAAATGCCATATATGTAAATATCTTCTCAGAGCCGATCCAGAATGTTAGATAAAGTCATTGGTTGGTTATGCACTGATAGTTGATCAGTTATTTCCCAGCCACACAACTAAATAACACCTGTCTGTTACACAAAACAAAAAATGCTATTAAGAAACGACGAAACTTAATAGTAGTACTAAGCATATTACTTAAGTAAATGATCATTAAAAATTAAATATAGGTGTATTAATCGTCAGCAGTACTGTAGCAAAATGTATTATAGTAGTAAAGTTTCAAATTATTTCTATAGCGCTTTTCACGATGGACATTGTCTCAACGCAGTTTCGAAGTAAAGGTATAGTAATACTAACAATAGTAGTTGTAATAGCAGTAGTAGAAGAAAGCTTATTATTATAATTATTTGTAATATTAATAATAATAATGTGGTACATTCACCAAACAAGTTATTTCCTGGTATCACTTACATTATAGAAGCTACAAACACTTACCAGTCGAAACTAAATAAAATTAACACAGAGTTTGACATGTTACTAAAACTCATAAATGTAAACTCCTTTTTCTCCTTTGGAGACTCGTCATATTATGTCAAATGTAAATTTAAAATGCTGAAACATGAAGACTTCTTTAATAAAGTAATACATTTAATAAAGTTACTTTAATATGATATGAATATTTGATTACATAAATTTGTAAAACATTTTGTTTTATGTTATTTTTAAGCACATTACAAATGTACTGTAAAAATAGCCTAACAAGTTGAAATCATCATAACATTTAAATTAAAAAAAAAAAATACTTCATTCTATTATATTGGTGTATTGCGTTATATAAAATAAATGTTTGGGGGGGGAGAGCGAGCGAGAGAGAGAGAGAGAGAGAGAGAGAGAGAGAGAGAGAGAGAGAGAGAGAGAGAGAGAGAGAGAAAATTAAAATAATAGGAAAAACTATCAATCACTCGAATCATTATAAATTATTTAACTCCAAAACAAGAACATTATGTTACAATATGTCACCAGTCATGGTCATCTCCATGTTACAATATTGTATATATTGTATGTTACAATAAGTCTTGCTTTCTGCCATCTCCAGGTAGTGCAATACATACTTTACAATCTGCAGTTTAAATGGCAATCTACTAACCCGTGACTTACTCTATTTAAAAATCTGTGACAGACTCTTAAAATTATATTAGTAATTAGATATATTAGATCTCAAAACGTAGCTGTGTAAAAGAACTCTGAGGAACCGTGTTGAAAAAACGTGTAAAAGTGTAAATTTGATGTCTTTTAGGCCGTCGGAAAATTGCATGCTGTGTGTGTGACTAAATAATAGCAGTCACTAAGCTTATGCCTCCGGATCAGAAGGAGGCAAATGGGAACTGTTGTTGTCAGTGTTGGATTTTTTTTTTTGCCTCATTTCCTGTATAACACCTTGATAAGGCAATTATGTTTATTCGACTACTGAAATAACACTAAATCAGAAGTGAGAGCATGTGAGAATATCTAATCAGCACCTCATTAAGCACTATGAGCACTTGCTGTAGATGCTGCTCGCAAACCAAATACAATTACTGCAAACAGACAACAAGGAGGTCTGCATCATATCACAGAAAACCCCACTGTCCAGACCAGGCTTATTTCATCTAACACAGATACACACACACACACACACACACACACACACACACACACACACACACACACACACACACACACACACACACACCATGTTTGTTTAAAGGGAGCTACTAGTACTGCTAAAAATAATATGATATGTAATAATATAATAAATAATAGCTCTAAAGGTAATAATAGATTTGTTAGTACAAAGTACAAGGTACTAGTACACGGTAATAATAATATAATTGTTAGTACTAGAAGCGAATGTATCATTATTATTATTATTATTATTATTATTATTATTATTATTATTATTATTATTATTATTATTATTATAAATAATAAAATTATTATCAATATTATTATTATTATTATTATTATTATTATTATTATTATTTGTATTAGGAGAAGAAGTAGGAGGAGAAAAAAGGGGTAGGAGGTTGCCGTATTATTCAACTACTACTACTAATAATAATAATAATAGTAATAATAATAATAATAATAATAATAATAATAATAATAATAATAATAATAATTAAGCATAATAGTAGTAGTAGTAGTAGAACAAGAGCAAGAAGAGTAAAAGAGGCCCTAGAATAATTCAAAAACTAAAGAAATTAAATATAACGGTAGAATGTTGATGAAAAACTGAATCACAAATTGCTTCAATGTTCCAGCAGTTTATCATCAACATAATAAAGTTTTTGAAGGGCAGGTGTCAATTTTTCTACTAGCTTAAGATTATATATATATATATATATATATATATATATATATATATATATATATATATATATATATATATATATATATATATATACACACTATTTACTAAGTCTTAATAATGAGAATTTTTATCCAAATGAAGCCATGGCAAAAAAAATAAAAGTATAAACAAGATACCTCATTTATCATCTATCATCTGTTTATATACATTTTAATTTATTTACTCACATTTGACTTTGCAACAGTTTTGTAGACCAGACTCTGTGCCACCAGTTACAGTTTACTGAATTATAATTTTAGTTTTAGTTTTTCCTCTTTGAGTGCTGAACCCAGTTTGGCTATCAACGGCAATTAGACAAAAGAAATCTTATTTAAATATTGTTTCCTCCCAGTACTTTGCTTCTTGTAATTCCTACAATTATTCTTTGTAAGTCACCCATAACACACCCACTATCTGCATGCACTATTTATCCTGTTGCACACACAAATTAACACTTGTTATTTCAGAATTTTGTGTTTTGCCATTGTGTTTTGTTGGCTTTTTTGGCCCTGTCTCCCGCAGAGGTTACAGCGATTTCAACAGTTTGCAGCACATTCAAGTTAGTAAAAAGGTAATTACTGTCATTAAATCAGAATGCAGACTGCAGGCCAAATCTGAGAAATGTACTTTGTTCAATAACATGGCACCATGATTCTGTTTCGTTCTCATTTCGCTTATTTATACGCTGATAAGCTACGACTGCGCAGTCGCCGCTTTTACTGCTGGCATTTGCCGTATTTAAATCTGCTCTCCGATTATGCAGATCTGAAATCTGTAATCACTCACCTAATCAGAGCAAATCAAATTGTCCTTGCATTAATTATGAATCATAATTAGACGGAAATCCCGCTAATGATAAGGCAAAACGGGCTCCTATATTTCAGTTGCCGCTATCCTAATCAAGACCTTATATTAATAAGTAATTAGGTGATTGTACGTGATAAGTGTCTCAAAAATGAAGTCATTAGGATATGTCTGCTGTTGTGTGAGATTTTCAATCATCCACTAACAGGCCTGTCATTTCTGTGATGGGTTCAAACACTGGTGTCACGTAACACTCACAGTGAGTACCAACTGCATCGAGCGATGAAAACAGCGGCAGGATAAATCTACATAAGGCACGAGGTTGGGAAAAATACATGCACAAAAAGACCATGTCACCGCCTACATGAGATGAGTGTTAAACTTTCCATCGTTTCGAGAGGTTAGCGGCGTCTCAGCCGAAACGGCGTTGCACAGACATTGTCAGAAAAAAAACAGCAAGATGTGTGGTGGCGGCCAGACACCCACTTTGTTATCTTAGTACCATCTGAAATGTGAGTCATTAAAGTGAGATCCAACTTTTTCTCCAAAATCACAAAATACTTGCTGTATGTTTAGTTTTTTTCCCCTTCAGATTTCTAAACAAACTATGTCAAAGCTCCCTCAGTTACATAATTAAAGAAAAAAAAACTTTTCTCCAACTTTAGGATTGCTTCATATATACCTAACAACCATATGTGCTTCTCCCGCAAACTGTTACCACAAAGTCAGAGGCAGAGGCAGACCTTACTACAAAATAACTGTCCACTACAAAATCCAATAGAACATCTTCTCAGTAAAGTGCTGATTATTATAATAACAAATGGGCACAAAGAGTGGAGTGGAAGTGATGTTAAAATTGCGCAAACCAATTTTAAGCTCAGGTGACAACAAACTATGAACTAACTATATATATATATATATATATATATATATATATATATATATATATATATATATATATATATATTTAGACATTTGTGATCATCAACATTTGAACAGTTTACATTTTTTAAACGATTTTAAATAAAATGCCTGCATGGTTAAAAATATATTATAAATTATAAATATTTTATAATATTTAATAAAAGAAAATAAAGAATAAAATACAATAAATGAAATTCATTCAATAAAATGTTTTATTATATTGGTTTAATCAATTAATCAATTAAATTAGCACAAATAAAATGTATTAAATGGAAACATTTTATTAAAAAGTTTACATTTGTTAGATGTAGATGATTTGTTTACATTTTTTGGTAATACTGATGTGTATGGAAGAGTGTGTGTGTGTGTGTGTGTGTGTGTGTGTGTGTGTGTGTGTGTGTGTGTGTGTGTGTGTGTGTGTGTGCCATTCACGTCCTCAAAATGCAGAATTGTCAGAATTTTCTCCTTTTGAGAGAAATTCTTGAAGCACAACATAAAACACTAAAGAATCCATATTGTTTGCATTAACCCCTAGCTACTTCCTGATTAGCGGCTAATGCTAGTGTTATGAATTCCTTAGTTTTTGCATTTTATGCATTCACAAAACAAATCTTATTTTCGTTACGGAGTGAGTAGCAACAGTGACACTGCGCTAAATCTAGTTTCTTTTGGTTTTTTATACCCCCGGCATTGCTGTGTATGTTAAGTTTAATAATAATTTGTAAATAATGCGTTAAAATTCAGAGACTAAACAAACTTATGGTCTGCCACTAAACACGATCTGAGGGAACTCCGATTTTTACTATGTTCCGCACAATAAAAAAGGATTGCATTAGGTACACGTGCACTAAACCGAAAGCGCTGTACCAAACAATTTTGGTACGCATATGTGTGCCGTTACATCCCTAATATACTGTATATATTTTTAGAAACATCCTTGTTATGCTGATATTTATTGGCACTATTTTGAATGCCAATCAGTCTTAAATATAACAAACCAACTGATTTGGGATTACTAACAAAACTGAATACAAGGAAATAATCCCAACCTAAAAACACAAAATGGCAACTAATTGTAAAAATGCACTTTAGCATGCAGCATGCTGTAAATTCTCCAGTAATGCAGCTCAGCCACTGTGGTGCATCAGCTACTACAGACAAATACTTACTCTTCCTCCTTTCAATGCTAGTTACCATTACTGGAACCTGAACAAATCTGATCATATTATATTAGTCCTAGTTAAAGCCAGTAGTAATTCATCTTGATATATTTTTAGACCATAAAGTGAGTGATTTGTATTATTTGTATTAGTATGTTTCTAAAAAAAATTATGCATAATAAATTAGATCATTGGTCATTGTTTCAGTTATTACATTAACAATCCAGTTCAATATATATATAATTTTATAAAAAAAATTTTACTTGTCATTAATGTTTCATTCATGTAGTATAAACATGCACATTTCTATGCTTCTCCTGATGAGAAAATCATGTCATGAAGGTGTCTCTTGTCTCCATTGCGATGTCTCTGTACTGAGCTGCACATCCACAGCTCCAGCACACCTCCAGCTGGCCTGTAGCTCACTTCTGCACATTCCAAATTGTGTTCCTGTGAGAAATAACACATCCTTTGTGTGTTTGTGTGTGTTTTTGTGTGTGTGTTTGTCTGAGCACACATGTATCTTAGAAGGCTCACGTTCACAGGTTCTTTCCAAGGAGCTCGATATCTTCCACCAACAAAAACCAGCGGGACGTCCCCCCACCCATCCTCACGCAAATTCTCTATTAGCATATGCTAAACGAAGTTTTGAAGTGAACCGGCATTTAATGGTTTATTTGAAGTGTGCGATTTGCAGAAATGGAAAATGAAACATCGCTTTGATGGGGAGAAATGCCGTATCCCAATCAAACATTTACTGTTCCATGAGTTAATGAATGCTATTAGTCTAACGGGAATAAATTTAGACTTCTGCATTGGCTAGATGCATAAATTAGATAATAAAAAAAAAGAAATAAAAAAAAAAACCAAGGAACTGATGTTTGGTCTGTGCGAGATGTGAATGTGCCATAGCAACATAATTACATTGCCATGGAAATAAATGTCTGTAAAGGCTGGCAATTTGACAAGGCTGAAAAACAATAACACTGTCAGAATTGGCCGCAGAATGAATTCTGCGGAATAAATTACAATCCTAATAGCATTGGGTATTGTTCATTTTTTAAGGAGCACTGGCATGAGAAGGCAACAAAACTACCAGGATATCTTAAGACATTTATAGCAAAGTAGCAAAGATGTCCAGCCTATAAATGTAGGTTTATTGAATTTTAGCCCTCACTTATTAACAATGAATTTCTCCATTAAAAAATATAAACATCTGTCTGATAATCAGATAACTAAAGAGGGTGGAGCAGAAATATAGTTAAAATACAGTATATATTATAAAATATACAGCATTAAATGCACACTTTAACATTCTCTCGGCCTGCTAATTGGTCAGTCATTAAATTACCTTTCCTTCCCTTTTTCCCCAACGGCTCATCGGTTAGCAAAGTGTCCTCATGGCCTTCATCAGTTCTGACGAAGGCATTTTCTATACTCCATTACTCCCTCCTGATGATCAGTAGCGTCTTAATTAGTTGATACTTGAAATATAGCTGAACTCCATGCATTAACCTTGGAAATACATTGGACTTGACAAACGATATCATCAGCTGATTCAGACTTAATGAAAGAAAAGCCAATGGTCATTGGCACTTTGGATTACAAAATGTTTCTTGGACTATATACGAAGAATACAAATTGTACAATTGGATTAAATGTTGTCAGAACGTCTGGTTGTTTACATTCATTGTTATTTGTATAACACTTTTACCAATTGTCCCAAAGCAGCATAAAAAAGTATTAAATTTTTTATTTTGACGTTGTAAAGTCATAACCTCAAAATGTATCTCTATAAGTTTATCTCTAATAATAAAGCCAGTGGCAACAGTGTCATGGAAAAATCCCTAAGATGGTATAAGAAAGAAACCTTGAAAGATGAATACCATTCTTCTTTTTTCTTTTGGCTTCTCTCATTAGGGGTCACCACAGTGGATCATCCGTCTCCATACCCGCCTGTCCTCTACATCTGCCTCTTTCAACCCAACTACCTGCATGTCTTCCCTCACCACATCCATAACCCTTCTCTTTGGCCTTCCTCTTTTCCTCCTTCCTGGTGGCTCCATCCTCAGCATTTTTTTACCGATATACCCCATGTTCCTCCTCTGCACATGTCCAAACCATCTCAATCAAGCCTCCCTCAATTTTTCTCCAAAACGTCCTACATGCGCTGTCCCTCTAATAAACTCATTTCTAATCCTGCACTCTTTTCTTCACTTCTCTAACACACTCTCCATTACTTTGCTCTGTTGACCCCAGGTACCTGAACTTCTCCACCTTCTCCACCTCTTCTCCCTGCAACCGCATCACTCCACTGCCCTCCCTCTCATTCACACACATGTACTTAGTCTTACTCCTACTGACTTTCATTCCCCTTCTCTCCAGCACGTACCTCCACCTCTCCAGGCTCTTCTCAACCTGCTCCCTACTCTCTCTACAAATTACAATATCATTATATGCTAGGTGTATATTACACCATTCAAGATATTTTGCACTGGTATGTAGAAATTTACAATGATACAAATGGAATTAAATATTTGGAGCCATGCTTTTATGGGAAAATAATCATTAACAGGGTGGAGAGGATAATTTTTTTAATAACAGTAGACCCTGCAATGTTCTGTTTCTCTTATACAACAGTACATTTTTAACAATATTTTGTTTATAAAATAAGTAAAATGTTATACATATCAATTTAAAGTTATATTTAATGCTTTCCTGTATGGTAACTTTTTTTTTGGTGAAATTAGATTTGAATAATGGCATTTCTTATTAAAGTCACTATGCATGTTGCAATTTAATATTAAGTCAGATATTATGACAGAACTTATTTTTTTAATAAAATGGAATGAAGCAAGTGCTATTACATAGCAGTCATATATCATTTGACAATGGCATATGACAATCTGTGACATGGCATAATCTGCTATGGCCTGAAAGCTTTATCATAGCTATCATAGCAGCATCATGTTACCATGATTATCAATGCTAGCACAAAATATGACACTGGTATAAAACAGGATGTATACTGTCAAGACAAATCATTGGACTATGGTGTCTGCCTTGACATATTTTTAACATAGTTGTTTCAGTATCACAGGCAGTTTTGGACAGTAACGAAGTAAATGTACTTGGATACTGTACTTAAGTTTTAGTGTAATTTACATTTTTTCATGTATCTGTATATTACTCAAGTATTTCAGTTTCAAAGTCAAATATCTTACTTTTTACTCAACTATATTACTTTTTATTTATAAGCAGATAAAAACTTAACTGATTACCAATCAGACACAGCTAATTACCAATCAGATTAAAGCGGGCGCTTTATTTTAAAGTTCTGTTGATTGCTGCTTGGCAGTGTCGGATTTAGGCAGGGGCAACATTGGCATCTTCCTGCGGGGCGGCAGTATCATCGTTTTGTTTGTTTTTTTGTTTGTTTTTTTACCATTAAAATTTGCACGGTCTTGTCCATTATTATATCATGTAATGGTGAATGAACCTGGTCTGGATTTGGAGTTTGCACCCACCACCCGGAGAAGTTCTCACTCAGAAAGGAGAGATGGGCTATCAGTATGGAGAACTGAATACGAATTAAAATGATGGCTGGCAATAAAAGGTCTAAACCCTCAGGAGCCCAATTCATAAAAAAAGAGGAAAGAATTAGAGAAGAAACGTGCAAAAGATAAAGGTGTGTATGCAGCTCTATCACTGATCTCGTTATGAGGAGAGTATAATGCATTTATTGAAATAGGCTAATAACTGTATATCATTTAGGTTATGATGTTGCATGCTATGCTTTTGTGCAAATAGCAACAATATTTCTTTTAGTTTGCATAACATTATAATTTATAGTATGTAGTTTATCTTAATGTGTGTAGCAACAAAACAATTACAGCCAAACTGGTGTAGTTGTATTGTAGTTAAACAGCACTTATAGATCTGGTTACATTTAATTAAGGTGATCTCATAAAGGTCGTGCCCAAATGTGTTCATGCTCTGAAATAATGTGTGTAATCAGTCAAAAATTGGATACTGGCCATCACCGGCGGGGCGACGTCACGACCAGGAAGTAAAAAAAGCACATGGAGTGAATCAGCGCCAGCTTCTGTTTGTTCACAAAGCTCTCTGTGTGTTGTGTTGTCTGTCAATCGTTTGTCTAAAAAAAAAAAAAATAATTAAATAAATAAATAAATAAATCAAGCAAGAATGTGAAGCACACTTGTGTGTGGCTTGTTTGGGAGCAGAGCATGCTCAGTCGGTTCTCGGAGGAGCCGACTGCGCTCATTGTGCTCACATTTCTTTGCACTAGGTTGCAGGAAGCGTTCATCTAATTTATTTTGGGAACGCTGTTTCTGCTCAGCTGGCCAAGCGATGTTCAGCTTGGAAACAGCACGAGTCACTATCTCCAATAGCTCCTCGTGGTGGACTGGCTTGTGGAGGCATGTCCACGAGTTTGTCCAAATCGGCGTCCGCCTCCTTACCCTCAGCAGAAGCGCGGTCAGAACTGTGAGGAACGCTTGTGACAGAGTTTTCAGTTCCACTCCTGCAAAAGTATGTTATTTTCTCCCGCCTGCATTGTTTAAGTTTTATCCTGCTCTCGCCCACAAAAGCCTACAGGTAAAATGTACTAGTTATATTTTCAATGCACTGACTGCTTCTTCTGACTACTCTGCTTTTTAGTTTCACATGTTTTCTTTTTGAATATGAATGAAAAAAATAAATTGGATTTTGGTGAAAATTATGATCATGGACATGAACAAGGAACTTTTCAGAACATAGAACATCAGCTGAAACGATATAAAAAATAGCTCGAAGGTTTTGTTGTGTTGTATGTTCCTTTCTTTAATAATGAAGGAATATCTGTAGCACTCACCGTGATTCACCGCTGTCTTGCACTTCAGACGTTTTGCCTCGGTATGCTCTAGTAGTCTACCGCACATGAACCATGAGAAAGTTTATATCCGACCTTGTGCCTGTAAATCTTTTTTATTTTTTTGCCATTGTTGCTTTTGTGCATTAGATACATAACAGTTTATTTGTCATTAGTATTTTATAGAAAATATTTTATATTTTTTAAGACAAATGATTTTATTCTCCCCCAACACGCACACACATGAGTATTTCACCCATCAAATCTTGTCCCGTGCCGCACTAGCTTGCACTGGGTCTCGCAGGAGTGCAGTATGTCTCCAGACCTAAAACCTATTAAGCAACTGTGGGGCATCCTAATGCGAAAGATGAAAAAGCTATTGTCTAACAACCACAATCATTGTGATGTCATTATGGAGAAGTGGAAGAGGATCCCAGCAACAACCTGTGCAGCTCTGAATTCCATGCCCAGGAGGATTAAGGCAGTGCTTGATAACAATCGTGCTGACACAAAATATTGACACTTTGGACACAGATTTTATATGTTCACTTGGGGTGTACTCACTTTTGTTGGCAGTTATTTTGACATTAATAGTTGTACGTTGAATCTTTTTCAGAGGACAGTAAATCTGAACTGCTATACTAGCTGCACATTGACTACTCTAAAATCAATCAAATGTTAATTTCTATAGTATTAAAATACTAAAATGGTTGCTGAAATGTGAGTAAATATATATATATATATATATATATATATATATATATATATATATATATATATATATATATATATATATATATATATATATATATATACATAAATTCTCTGTTAATTATCTCTGTATCTGATATAGCATACCTACAATATCATGAAGTGCTCTGTACATAGGGATGGATTTTTTTAGTCCCTCAGTGCAGTCCCTCCCTCTCTCCCTCCGTCAGCAGCCTGTTTAAAGAGTGATGTGGTGTGGAACACGGGTGTGCAGTGTGGAACGCCGTGAAATATGTGAAATACGATAGACCCACTATTTGCTCTCTGCTCCATGAAGAAGGATGGCACAATTTCAAGCAGTTGCCAAACCGAGCAGAATACAATTTTTATTTTTCTTCTTTATTTATTTATTTACCCCCAAATCATTCCAGATGATATTGAAAAGATCGGAGAGATAAAGCTTTCAACCCACTGCACTGTGTGTGTGTCTCTCTCTCTCTCTCTCTCTCTCTCTCTCTCTCTCTCTCTCTCATATATATATATATAAAAACATTGTTTTTAAACCATACTTCAAATTTAAAAAATGCAAAAGTTAAATATGAATATATACATTTCTGTGTCCAAAATATGGTGTGATAATTGATTTAGTTAGATAATACCAAGAAATAAATATGCAGTGTGGTGTGTCTCCAGACACGTGCAGTGCTAAGCCTGACTAATAACCGTAGCTAAATGTCAGCTAAGAAAAACAGATGCCTTGTACTTGGGGTGGTATTTTGGATGACGCCTGAAAATCAATGCTTCATTTTCCGAGTTCTCCAGTGATTCATGGCCGTGTGTTTTCCCAGTCCTCACTGTGTAGGCTGAGATTTCTTAATGAGGACGACTTTGGGAAGGATGACTCTGTGGCCCACTCATACAGCCAAAACACACACACACACACACACACACACACACACACACACACACACACACACACACACACACACACACACACACACACACATACGCACACATACACACAAACACTCTTTCTCTCAATCTGTCTCTTTATTCCTCTTATTTTTTGTCTTTCAGACTTTCAATGTTTCTGAGGAAAAACCTGCAAACACAGAAGACTTATGTGACTTTTTTAAAGATTAAAAAAAAAGTGCTTACACGTATGCGGTGTTGAATTCCTGATCCTGATTGGTCAAAAGGTGTGCATATGCATATCATTTTTAGAGAAACAATCTAAACTGTTTAAACATTTAAACATTGTGTAATAGTTGATACAATAATAGAAAATAATAATATCAATGGGGAGATTGATTTGGTCATGTTTTGCATTTAAGTGCCTGTCACTGCACAATGATAGACCTGGAATTCATGGACATTTGGTGCCACCCAGATGAGGATGTCTGGTTCCTCTCAAGATTTTTTCCTCATGCCATCTCAGGGAGTTTCTCCTCACCACAGTCAACACTGGCTCACTCATTAGGGATCAACTTACCTACAATTACAACAAACTTACAAACAAACTTATAGGCACTAAACTTATACATTTGTATACATTCAACCTTTTTACTGCATGATCTATATAAAGCTACTTTGAGACAATGTCCATTGTTCTAAACTCTATACAAATAAAAATAAATCTAATTTAATTTAATTATTTAATGTTTATGCTAATGCTAATGCTGTCACTGTATTTATTTCTGAAACAGAAAAGCCTTTGGGACGTCAGCAGGGAAAAGGAAAATATATACAGATTCACCATGAGGCATCTAATCAATATGTTTTTTGAATAAACATAATTTCAGACATTGTCATGTTATTAAGAGGTCAAGTGCAAGCATGCAAACCATAAAAACAAGACAAAGAAAGACCAATATATCAAAACACTGTGCTGTAAGAGATGTAACACATACAAGTATTAATTACAAGACAATGAATTAGTTACAGGTATCAGTAATCAGTGACATGTGATTAGGTCATGTGACCTGCAGAAAATAGGAAATGTAGCTATAATTCTTGTGTCTTGGCATCATTCTGACACATCCTTTGCCTGTATAAGCTTCTTTTAGCACACTTTGTTAAATATGTGATATGTAAAGATTTTGACAATCCATTTGAGATGGATGGAAACAAAGGGGTAAATAATGTATTTCTAGATAAAGACTTTAAAACACTTTGTAATAAAAATAAAAATACAAAATAAAAATAAAGATAAAAAATAGTAATAATAATAAATCTAATAAGAAAAATTATAATAAGAAAAATAAAATGATTAAATAAACATCACAGAATACATCACAAAATAAAAAGTTCAGATAAAAGCTATCCTGAAAAGTGAGTTTTAAGAGCATATTTAAAAACTGTAAAAGACTCGGCCTGTCTGATCTCAGTGGGGGGGAGAATTCCACAGCTTTGGTGCATCTGAGGTAAAAACACGATAACCCACAGAGTGTAAATAGGTAGGAGGAACAACTTAAAGACTGAAATCAGAGAATTGAAGATCACGCCTTGGAGAGTAGACAGTTAAATGCTGTGTCAAATGAGATGCCGTCCCATGTAGGGCCTTTGAGGAATCTGGGGGAATCTGACAGGGAGCCAATGCAATGATTCCAAAGCTGCAGAAATATTCTCACCAGATTTGGTCTTAGTCAGAATCCTAGCAGCTAAATTTTGGACAACCTGTAATTTTTTTATTTAAAATTTTGATACAAGCAAAGCATTAAAGTAATCGATGTGTAAAAAAAAAAAAAAAATATATATATATATATATATATATATATATATATATATATATATATATATATATATATATATATATATATATATATATATATATATACAGTATATGTATAAAACATGGTGTGCATTCTTGCAATGTTCCTGGGATAAAAATAATTAGATTTTAACTGTACTCTGAACATAAAAGTCAAATGTTAGTTTTGTGTTAAAAAATCACCCCCAAGTTTTTTAGCTTTGATTTTGACTCCAAAACTGAGCCTTCAAATTTTAGGGTTTAAAAACCAGCTTTATTCGTTTAATGTTGTGAATCGATAAAAATTTCCTCTATTTAGACAGAGGAAATTCTGAAACTTCCATATTTTCATCACAGAAATGCAGTGTCCAATAAAACCAATGGCTGCATTATCGCCAGGTTTTGTATAATTTAAATTAATTCTGCATAAAAGTAAAACTTAAGACCAAGAAATCTCAAAAGCTGACCAAGAGGAAAGATGTATATACTAAAAAGCAATAGACCCAAAATCGAACCATGTGGGATACCAAATTGAACTGAACCAACTTTTGACCGATAGACACCTAGGGAAATAAACTGCCTATGTTTAGAGAGAAATGACTCCAATTCAATACAGTCTTAGTAACAACAAAAATAGTTTCCAAACAAGTAAGTTATAGAGAGTGATCCAAAGTGTCAAAAGCCGCACTTAGATTAAGACGTATCTATATTAACAAATAATTTGTAACCTTAACTAAAGCCGTTTCAATACAGTGGAGTTTACGAAACCACAATCTGCTCAAGAAGTTTAGCAGGAAATGTAAGATTAGAAATGACACAAAAATTATTGAAGTTGTCCAAATCTACGTTGCCTTTTTTGGTATAGGAGTTACAGCAGAAATTTTAAATGCTGCTGGCAACACTGCAGAAACTATGCGAGATTCTTGTTTAGTCAGAACTCCATTTCCCAGCAACCTCCCCAGCTTTCAAAGATGGCTGCCACAAGCTCCAGTTTCCATTCATTAACACGCCCTTAGAAAAAAAATATATAGCGCTTCTTGATTAGGCACACCTGCTTCTAACCACACATCACATCCACATAAAAGGACTTTTATTTATTTATTTCAATGCAAAATATAAGCTCAGTCTCATTCAGTGTTTCAGTCGTTTGATCCTGTATTTTGTTATTCTTTATTCCATTTTCTGAATTTCTTGATACCTGTTTTGTCCCATTATGTCTTGTTTGTTGATTGCTGAACTTTTTTGTGCCTGTTTACTGTTTTCTTTGTGCCTGTACCCTTACACTGGACATTATTAAAATGACTGTAGTCGGCCTGCAATATCTTTCTCAGTATATTAACCTGATCACAACACTGAACTACATTTGTCTTGTGCATTATCACCACGAGTGAGTAGAATTATTACTATGACAGTTTAATGTATTACAATATGGCTGAAAATAAACAACCTGGCAACCGTGGAGGTGTAAAGGATGCACAAGCGCAATTAAAAAAAACGTGGAAAATTGACTGAAAACTGAACTCTGATTACGAGTGTTTTCTCTGTGTAAATACTAAGGTAACATTAGGATAATATCTCTTAATAGAGCAAGTCAAAGTATATATTTGACTAAAACATGTAGTAAAATACCTCAGACCCTTTTTCCTCAGACCCTTAGTGCATTTCTTTTTTTAAACCATAAGCACATCCAC
This sequence comes from Silurus aristotelis, assembly GCF_946808225.1. NCBI lineage: Eukaryota > Metazoa > Chordata > Actinopteri > Siluriformes > Siluridae > Silurus > Silurus aristotelis. The sequence continues at coordinate 7,765,700 of NC_139574.1, forward strand.
TAAAAACACTGACAAAAATGCCTGATCATAAAATTGTCTTACTATAATACAAACGAATGCCTCAGATCTTCCCTCGCTCACGTTAATGGCTCAGACAGACGGCGTATTTCATCCAGCACCTTGAACAAGCAAAGCGACACTGCAAATGAAATGTGCTCAAATGAAATGTGTGTATAACGAGCCTCATTATCAGATTAATCTCCTGTTAGTGCCCATCATTAGTTTCAGTCAAAAATGGATACAGATGAGCTGCTTTGAGTACTTATAAATACCTACACTTCATTGCTCATACTTTCACACACACACACACACACACACACACACACACACACACACACACACACACACACACACACACACACACACCATACACACGCTGTTAGCTGAAGGTGGAAGTAACACTTGAACAATTTTGCAGCTTTTATGATTTTCTTTTTATTTCTCAAATTTTCTGGGAAGTTGGCATGACTTGTCGCAGACTGTAGCTGTGAGTTCGAGTAGAATAAAGGTGTTGATTTATTTAACACCTGGCATGTGAATCACCTCACCCCTGGGAGCAGTACAAGAGCTGGAAAAGCAATCTTAGAGAAGAAAGGAAGATAAACACACACTGTTCAAATGTGCATAATTGAAAGGAAAATTCTTACTGAATGAGATATTTATATTTAACATTTCTTTTAACAAAAATCACTCATGTGATATTCAAAGGCTTACAAACTGTTGATGCTTCTAATATTAGTGCTTCAATTCTGGATAACGGTGTCCGACACGGCCCACAATCCCATCCGAGGACTCCGCTCAGCCTTGCAAAGGATTTGACTTCCATGCTAATCGCCAATCAAAGCCATAGTTCAGAGACCTCTACTTAGCACAACTGGATGTTATACCATCTGTATTGATTGGGTTGATTTTTCTAGCATTTGCACCAATTTCTACAAGTCAAGTCAAGTTTATTTCTATAGCACTTTTTACAACAGACATTGTCTCAAAGCAGCTTTACAGAAATCAACAGTGAAGGTGAATTATGTGTATTTATTTCTGATGAGCAGCCGTGGCGACTGTGGCAAGGAAAAACTCCCTTAGATGTTATGAGGAAGAAACCTTGAGAGGAACCAGACTCAAAAGGGGAACCCATCTTTATTCGGGTGACATCAAGAGTTTGATCATAAATCTTCAACAATACAGAACACTGGAGAGTGAGAACTAACATGAGTACTGGAGTCAAGATTATAAGTAATGTTCTTTCTACAGTTTATACAGTCTTTATGGTTATAAAACTAGTAGCTACTGAGCTCAACATTTGTGATCATCACTTGGTCTACACTGAATTTTTCATTCAGATTGTAGATTGCTGGAAAATGGTAATGCAGAGAAAAAAAAGGCATTGTTCTTTTTGTGTATTTTTAATGTTACAGCAAAAAAGAAAAAAGTCCAATTTCACTTAATTTTATTTGTTATACACATAACCATATACAGAACAGCATGCAGTAAAAGTTTTTTTCTAACTAGTCTGTGATATAAAATTGAACTAAAATAAATAAACGTAAAAATGAAGCTATTGAAGAACAAACATTTAATACATAAAAAAAATATATAATTTAAAATATAATTAAATAAAACATTTTACAAATAAAAACAGATATGGAATATAGCTTATATGCATATGCATCCTATATACCTTTCCAAGTTTTCCAAGAAAGGACATTTATCATTATTTATGGTTCAGGGTAAAATGTTGTTTTAATTAACATCATTGTAACTGTGTTGCTTTGCTGTTTTTCACTTACTCCACATTCAAATTTGTTTTCCGCATATCCAAGCTTATTAGGAAGCTGGGGTCAGGGCACAGGGTCAGTCATGATACAACACCCCTGGAGCAGAAAGGGTTAAGGGCCTTGCTCAAGTAACCAACAGAGGCTGCTTGGCGGTGATGGGGCTTGAATTTCCGAACTTCCGATCAGTAAACCCTATCTATTGAGCTACCAATTGCAATCTTCTCACAGGAATTCTAAAAATACATCACAAGCCAACAATTAGCAACCAGAAATGTTTGCAAACCAGATTACATGCATAACGGATAGGTGGGTTTGGCGTTTGAATGCTTTTTTGCTTGTTTGTATTGAACTTCTTGACCTTGTTCCTAAAGCTCTAATCCCCAGGATCTACAGTGTATACAGAGTCTCTATAAAGCAACTGATATGTCATGAGGAATATCTCAAGCATTCCAAAGCATTTTTCCAAACAGGTTTTCTTGCCAGCATCATACAAGGTTAAATTTCATCAAGTTCTACATATATTCAGGTCATTTGCACAAGAAGGAATTTAAATAATAATAATAATTAGAAATCAATTTATTAAATAAGTAGGATGAGGAGCCTGAGCAGCATGATATACTGTACTACTGCACACACAGTGTCACTCTTGTACAATAAAGCCCAGGAGGAGACTCTTTTTTTCTGTAATAATGTGTGAAATTTTGCTTTACAGAGAGCTCAGTGGATTGGAACAGACTCTCCAGCACTTTGAGTTTAGTTTAAACTGACAGATGGTACAGAGCCTGAAAGCCTGGCATGGGAGAGTAAGCAACCAGGTCACTACAAATCAGGTAAACAGATCATTCCATTTATTTTCAGTATTATATTCAAGTAATAAAACTTGATACAATAAAATAATAAAACTTGATAACTCTGAGACTGAGGAATGTACATTTGGATTGTCTGATGGATTTTGTTTGTTTAAGCATTTACAAATAAATTTAATGTGACTTTGACAATAAGCTTCAAAATTAATGTTTGCTTCCAAGATTTATTTGCTAATTACAAGTTACTTTAACCACAAAACCGACTGACTACCTGCCTATATTAATGGAATGAGGAAGCCATCTTCACACTTCAGGACTGATTTCACACCATAGACTGGCAGCTTTTCCATGATGCAGCAGACACAGTCTTAGAAGAACACACAAACACCATCACTGATTACATCAGTATGTGTACTGAAAACATTGTTCCAAAAATCTGCATCAAATCCTTCCCAAACCAGAACGGTCTTGTCCTCAACGCTTGTGCCAACCAGGTAGCAGAGGTTTTTACAGACATCTTCAACCTCTCTCTTAAGCTCTCTGTGATCCCAACATGATTCAAGAAATCCACCAATGTCCCTGTCCTTAAGAAGTCTACCATCAGCCGCTTGAATGACCACCGCCCTGTGGCTCTAACCTCCACCATTATGAAGTGCTTTAAGAAACCTATCACAAACCACATCTGTTCCTCCTTGCCCGCCACCATGTACCCTCTCCAATTCGTATACAAGAAAAACTGATCGACAGAAGACACTATCACTTTACCGATACATTAGGCTCGATTACAGCTCTGCCTTTAAGACCATCGTCCCACCAAAACTCATTTCAAAGCTGAAAGAATTAGGACTGAACTCTCCTACTTGTGTGACTAGATTTTGGACTTTTTGACAAACAGACCCCCAAGTGGTCGGAATTTTGAATAACTACTCCTCCACTCTGACACTGAGCACTGGTGCTCCACATGGTTGTGTCTTAAGTCCCCTCCTGTACTCCCTTTTCACACATGACTGTGTTACCCAGCACAGTTCCTACATCATCTTTAAGTTTGCAGAAGATACCTCCATCTTGGGCCTCATAACTAATGGAGATAAGAAGGCCTACAGAGATGAGGTGAGAGCGCTATCACAATGGTGCAGTGATAACAAACTCTGCCTCAACATCAGCAAACCAATAAAATTATAGTGGACTTCAGAAAGGTACAGAAGGTCAACTATCATAAAAAAAATTAAGAACATTAAGTTTCTTGGTGTCCACCTCTCTAATGATTTGTCCTCGTCCCTGCACACTACTTTTTAAAATCAGCTCATCAGCGACTTTTTGCAAAGACTCAAAAGGTTTGGCCTTACCCCAAAGTACTCACCAACTTCTACAGATGCCCCATCCAGAGCATCCTAACTGAATACCTGACCACCTGGTATGGCATCTGCACAGTACAGTACAGTACAGCACAGATCGCAAGGCCCTACAGAGAGTCGTAAGAACAGCAGAACTCGATTTTTTTCAAGAATACCTCATGTTATAATATACTATTTAATAATAGTATATACTATTATACTATAGTATATGCTATAGAATATACTATTTTTAATTAATTAATATTATTAATTAATTAAATACATATGTTTCGTTATTGAATACGTATGTTTCGTTATTAAATTACGAAAATACATTTCTAAACAACAAATCTTTTATAAAAACATAATAGAAAGAGTATGTAAAGATATAATAAGGTTTTATATATTCATTTTGTAGATGTTAGATTTTTTTGTCCAATTAGATTTCAGTCTCTATGTGCTGCCATGTCAATCTAATCTGCCCAGGGCCTTCAAAGTCAGTACTGCTGGCCTTTTTACCTTAGAGAATATTAGCAACGGGTCTGTTTCTTTAACCAATCAGATCTCATATTCTCCTTACAAGGCAGCTAGCTGGCCCAGAATAGCGTCAGCATTTTTATGTCTTCTGATTGGTTGGTCAGAGGGAATCTGTTACAGCCAATTTCGACTGGCAAAACACGTGTGTAGCTCTGCACACATTAATAAATCTGAGTTAGACTTTTGAATGCCTACAGTGGAAGAGAAATTGATTTGGTCTCGAACATACTTAAAAATCCATATTCAAGAAAAGCTAGACATCGTGAGGAGGTCGGCCGACCCTGAAGCTAGCTAGCTTGTCTTAGCCCAGGAAAGGGTTTGTTCTCCACTTCCAGACCAATTAATATGAGCGGTACCACTGGATTACAGCCTCTAAGGAGCGGTGCAAATTTTGAGTCTGCATCTCTGGTGAGTAGGTTGTATTTTATTTACATTTTAATGTTTTTGTGATGTTATTAGACAAATATTGATACTGAACTGCTTCAGATGCTGTAGGTGGCACAGTTGTGGTTGTGGTGTTGTCAAGCCAGAAGAACTCGCCGGAAACCGAAGTTCAGCAGAACGAGGTTTTAATGAAACAGGCAGCAAATGTACATGAGTACATGAAAGTCCAGTAAGCTTAGGTAATTCTATGGAAAGGTTAAATCTGTGAAATACACAGAATCCTGTGAAAGGTAGTAATCCAAGCGAGTCTTTGCATGAGAAGTCCGTGAGTGTTCTCCAGCCTGAACTGTAGAACGGACAGTGACATGAAGGAGAGCGGAGCTTAAGTAGGAGGTGAACTGATGAGTGCCAGGGGTGGGTATTTAGTATGAAGGTGAGATGCTATAATTTTGACGTGATAGTGGTGGTATTAAGAGGTGGATTAAGTCAGGTAAGTCCTCACTGAAGGCCCAGGTACCCAATATAATATATTCTATTTATATATATATATATATATATATATATATATATATATATATATATATATATATATATATATATATATATATGAGACACTTCTGCACACACACATGAGACTTTCTTATGCCTCATTATTGTTTTTCACTCCTTTTTTTCATTCTGCTTAATGTTTAATATTTGATATTGTTGTAGTTTGTTTTGAGCCTCACTTAAGAATTTCATTTTGTTTCACTGACATCTGTACATATGACAAATAAAACGTGAAACTTGAATAAGGGTGCCATTATAATTCACCATCATTATATATTTACCAAAAGAGACTGTTGCAACAGTGTTCATGTCCTTATTGGTCTGTCCAGGTCTTTCGCACGGTTCTCAATCAGATTTGTTAATGCTTTTCAGTACATGTTTCAATTATCTCCACTTTATCAGAATATTTTTGTTTTGAGAAACTTTCACTTTACAACATTTTATTGGATAGTATGTTACCATTTATTCCACTAAGTTTCAGATAAATGTGAAGCTTCTCGCTACTTTTAAGTGAATATGTAAACTGCATTCAATGAGAATATAGAAAAGTCTCTTTATAAAAGGTCTGATGTGCAGGGAATTAATCATTAATACTTAAAAAAAGAAAAAAAAATCTTTTGTACCTGTCCTCGGTCAAAATATTAAAAAAAACAAAAACGAAAAACGTATTTTTACTGTATCCATATTCAAGCAGGTAATTTGTACTTTTACTCAAGTACAGGAAACACTGTACATGCCATTAACTGTATCTATGCCTTTATCACTGGTAACTTTGGTTAAGGCTCTGGCTTACTGAAAGGTCAGGGGTTCAAGCCCTAGCACTGCCAAACTGCCACTGTTGGGCCCTTAAGCAAAGCTCATAACCCTTTTTGCCCTAGGGGCTCCATATAATCGGCCTTCATATCATCGTCTTTACATGATGGAATATGCACAATAATTTTCCAGAAAGGTAAATGGTAGGTGTATATCTTTTTTATTCTACTGTCTAAACATGTTACAGTACTGTGCAAATTCATAGAATCTTTAGCAGTATTATACATTAGTTTCACTTTGGTATATTTTACACAGTGGCTGTAAATATAAAGCAGCAACATTTCTGTTCATAATATGTTCCTATTTACTCCAGTACATTTCAGATAAACATGCCATTCCTTGCTACTGCGAAGTGAATATGGAAACTGCATTAAATGAGAGAGAGAGAGAGAGAGAGAGAGAGAGAGAGAGAGAGAGAGAGAGAGAGAGAGAGAGAGAGAGAGAGAGTGTGTGTGTGTGTGTGTGTGTGTGTGTGTGTGTGTGTGTGTGTGTGTGTGGTGTAAGGATTCTATCACTGTGTGTCTATAACTTTAGAAAACGCTCTCCTTACAAAGGTCTATAAATGTGCAGAAGAACGGAACACTGACTTTCATTCATTATTCAAACAGTTGTAATAGATCAGTACTTTTGCTTTTTTCAAATGCATTCAAAGTGACTGATTTTACATTTTACCTTGTCCAGAACAACTTACATTTATCTCATACAACTGAGCAGATTATGTGGCCGTAAGGGCCTTGCTCAGGGGCCCAATGGTGGCAGCTTGGAGTGGCTGGGATTTGAATTTACAACCATCAGATCAAAAGTCCAATGCCTTAACCACAACACAACCACCTCCAATTACATTTAAAATCCATGCATTTGCTTGCCAGCTGTACATTACAGCACACTGAAATTCTTTCTTCACATATCCCAGGACACTAAAAAGCTGGGATCAGAGAGCAGGTTGAACCATGATAAAGCAGATCAGGAGCAGAGAGGGTAAAGGGCCATGCTAAAAGGCCCAACAATGGCAGCTTGGCAGGGCTGGGGTTTGAACCGCTAAACCTTAAGAGCCTTAACTGTTGAGCTACCATTGCCCCTAGTGTTGTAGTAGTTTTGTGGCCATTGAGCAAGGCCCATAACCCTGTCCTCTCCAGTGGACTGACCCTGCACTCTGACCCCTCCTAAGGGCTATACGGGAGGTGGTAGCTTAGTGGTTAAGATATTGGACTCTGGCTCGAAAGTTCAAATCCAAGCAGCCTTTTAGCAAAACAATCAGCTGCTCAGTTGTATGTTGTAAATATATGAAAAAAGAGGTGTATTAAATAAGTGCATTTACCTTTACTTTATTTAAGCAGGGGATTAGTACTTCCAATAATGGTCTACTTCATCCATCTCTGTTTGTAGCTGAGCTAGCAATAATAATGTCCATGTGAGGCATCAGCATGACACAACCTTAAATTATTGTACAGTAAGAATGGAAATGCAGCAGCCGCCTGCAAGGTAGCATCAGTGTGCTTCAGGGTGGAGTTGTCTTTTTAAGAAACTTGACATATTGAAACTTTGAGTCTCTCTCTCTCTCTCTCTCTCTCTCTCTCTCTCTCTCTCTCTCTCTCTCTCTCACACACACACGCACAAACACACACACACACAGAAAGACACAAATTTGTGCCCATGACTATCAGGTATCTGACACGTCCTCACACTTAAGCATGCCATTAAGCACTTCAAAGAAAAGAAAAAAAGCCGGCGGCATCTGCGTTCTGAATTTATCTAGGCAGAATAATCAGATCATGGCGCTTTCGGAGCGCATCACCAGGCAGACTGAAGAGATCGTGCTGGCTTCACTTAAGAGTAATTGAACCCTTCACTGTTCCCCCATCGGAGCGGTGTACAGACTAACCACAGGTTGTCTGCAACCTGATGAGGGGTAGATGAATAATTCTAATGTTAATTATAAGCTAGAGAAGTATATGTGGAAATCCTTTCATTGTGGCTGATGAGGGACGCTTAATGTGCCATTAAATAAACCGGCGATGGTTTTAATATTCATCCATCAAAAAAGACATGAGCATTGCCTGCTCTATTCTTAGGTGTGGACTCAAATCCACACAGTAATGCAAACTCTGAAATCAAACTTTTTATTTTCCTTGTGTTGTGGAGTTCTTTAGGGTTTTTCTGAAGATCTTTGACCAATATTAGGATAAAGGCCGCATCCTCTTGTGTAACTGCATCATGATTAACGCGTTTTAACATGAGATATTAATCAGAGATGGGTGTTTATCTTGTCCAGCAATATGGCGCCACCTAGAGATAATCCTCAATGATTTCTTTATATAGTGATATTCAATGAGAGAAAGATAACAATAAATCACAACACTGTACTCAGCTATAAGTCAAAAAAACAATCCTCCTTATACAAAAAAAATCCTGTTTAGTGCCATGCCCTTGCTGTAAATTGCATTATCTGTAATGCATAGCTCCGAAGCTGCAAACCTGATCTTGTTATATTGTTGTTCACGGTGCTGAGCCGTCCTTAATTTACAGAATGAACGTTATTGATTTGCTTATTAAAGATCATCTTCCCACTGCGAGTCCCATACCGGGACTTTGTGATGGATTTCTTTGAGGAGTCACACTTATTTGCAGGCATCTCTATGAAATAAAAGGTTCGTTACAGTTGATGATGAGCTTTTATTATTATTCATTAAGCTTTTCATTTCTTATCCTCTTCACGGCCTTCCGTAAATTGTTTTGTAGTGCCGTTGCCGAGCCGGGATCCGAGAGAGTTCACCAGGATGAGACATGTTCTCTTGCAGGAAGGATGCATGTCACAGGAAATGATGCATGCCTTGTAATTGCTGTAACACCAGTAATAACAGGAAGTCACTTGTTTCATGGATAAGCATTAAGTGTAACTGAATGGTTAAAAAGTACAGTGATGTAAAAGACTCTTTTGGGATGTGCTGTTATAGAAATATAATAAATAATAGTAACTCCGCTGTGCATCATGTCATTACAGCATCCTAGTGTTGATCATTTTAGCATAAAAACACTTCTCCTTGTGTTGTATTTATTATAGAACTGGAATTTGAGTGAAGATTGCTTCTGGAAAAATGTTACTCTGTTTAAAGTAAAAGTGCACCTAATTTTACTTATTATGGCTATAATCAGGGCCGTTTCTAGTATTTTTGGCACCCTAGGAGAGATTCTTATTTTTGCTCTGCCACCACAATGCTCCACCTGCACACTAAACAAATCATTTGCAACTTTCCATAAAAAGCTTAAATAAAAATAAATGACTGACTTCATTCAGTCATTTATGTAATGTAGTGTAGTGTATAAATGTAGTATCCATACTATATATTATATATATTTGACTTAGATATTTGAATGTATTAAAGTTAAAGTAAAAGTCTACCTAAATAGAAATACTTTAGTAAAATACAGACACATGAAAAAAGCTACTTATGTACAGTAACAAATTACATGTACTGTGTTACTGTCCACCACTGAAGAATACAACATTACAGGAAGGAAGTACTGATCAGAACATCTTAGTTCATGCCCCAGTGCTGCCAAACTGCCACTCTTGGGGCTTCTGAGCAAAGCCCAAAAACCTGTTCATGACTGACCCCAGTTTCCAAACATTGCTTGAATATGTGAAGAAAGAATTTCACTGTGCTGTAAAGTACATGTCACAAGTATAAAT